>NC_083579.1:7940083-8125083 GCF_027579695.1 Neoarius graeffei | reverse complement strand
GTCTCACACTCTCATACTGCCACACCCTCTCTCACACTCATACTGCCACACAGTGTCTCACACCCTCTTACACACTCTCATACTGCCACACACTGTCTCACACTCTCATACTGCCACACCCTCTCTCACACCCTCTTACACACTCTCATACTGCCACACACTGTCTCACACACACACACTCTCATACTGCCACACACTCTCTCACACTCTCATACTGCCACACACTGTCTCACACACACAAACACACACACACTCTCATACTGCCACGCACTGTCTCACACACACTATCTCACTCTCATACTGCCACGCACTGTCTCACACTCTCATACTGCCACACCCTCTCTCACACTCTCATACTGCCACACAGTGTCTCACACCCTCTTACACACTCTCATACTGCCACACACTGTCTCACACCCTCTTACACACTCTCATACTGCCACGCACTATCTCACACTCTCATACTGCCACACACTCTCTCACACTCTCATACTGCCACACACTCTCTCACACTCATACTGCCACACACTGTCTCACACCCTCTTACACACTCTCATACTGCCACACACTGTCTCACTCACACACACACACACACACACACACACACACACACACACACACACACACTCTCTCTCATACTGCCACACACTGTCTCACACACACACACTCTCATACTGCCACACACTGTCTCACACCCTCTTACACACTCTCATACTGCCACACAGTGTCTCACACCCTCTTACACACTCTCATACTGCCACACAGTGTCTCACACCCTCTTACACACTCTCATACTGCCACACACTGTCTCACACCCTCTTACACACTCTCATACTGCCACACACTGTCTCACACCCTCTTACACACTCTCATACTGCCACACACTGTCTCACACCCTCTTACACACTCTCATACTGCCACACACTGTCTCACACCCTCTTACACACTCTCATACTGCCACGCACTGTCTCACACTCTTATACTGCCACACACTCTCTCACACTCTCATACTGCCACACATTGTCTCACACTCTCATACTGCCACACACTGTCTCACACCCTCTTACACACTCTCATACTGCCACACACTGTCTCACACCCTCTTACACACTCTCATACTGCCACACACTGTCTCACACCCTCTTACACACTCTCATACTGCCACGCACTGTCTCACACTCTTATACTGCCACACACTCTCTCACACTCTCATACTGCCACACATTGTCTCACACTCTCATACTGCCACACACTGTCTCACACCCTCTTACACACTCTCATACTGCCACACACTGTCTCACACTCTCATACTGCCACACACTGTCTCACACCCTCTTACACACTCTCATACTGCCACACACTGTCTCACACTCTCATACTGCCACACAGTGTCTCACACTCTCATACTGCCACACACTGTCTCACACCCTCTTACACACTCTCATACTGCCACACACTGTCTCACACCCTCTTACACACTCTCATACTGCCACGCACTGTCTCACACACACTCTGATACTGTTAGGCGTTGTGACTTTCTCGGCCTCTAGAGGCCGCTATTGTATCTGTGTCATTTGTGTTTGTTTTGACAGCCATGTGCTTCTTCGTTTTTCATGTGCCTTGTGCCCCACCTGTTCGTTGTTAACTGTCCCGCCTATTTTCTTAATTGCCTAGTTTAACCTGGTCATGTGTTCTATTACTTTGGGTATTTATACTACCCCAGTTTGTGTCTCTAGTTACTAAGTCTTTGTGCTGTTCACTACTAGTCATTGATCTGAGTACTTCTGCCTGTTTTCTTGGGACATTTGGACTGTTTTTGTTTACTTGTAGCCTTGTCTTTTGTATCTTCTGAGCGTTTGGATTTTTGCCTTCTCTCCTTTGGTTTGGATTTTTGGACTTTTGAACTTTTGGATGTTTTCCCTTGTATCTTCTGTGTGTTGGAATTTTACTTTTGTGGATTTTTTTTTTTTTTTTTTTTTTTTTTTATCACGAGCTGTGGATATTACTGGACTTCTGTTAGCTTGGGCTAATAAACCTTTTGAACATTGGCTTTGATCTCACTCCTCTGCACTTGAGTCATTCCTCTGCTTAGCCTAGTGGGTATTGGCTGGGTTACTACACCAGCGACCTGGGTTCGATTCCCAGCCCTACCTAACAGATACTGCCTCACACTTTCTTATACTGCCACGCACTGTCTCACATACACTCTGATACTGCCACACAGTCTCACACACACACACACAGACGATCTCATACTGCCATGCACTGTCTCTGTCTCACACATGGCCGAAGATCCCATACAAGATTCCACATGATGATTATAATTCTATATGTTACATATTTAAACACTCCAAGTCATAGTGGGACCTGAAAGCAGCCACATTAAAATTAGTCCTTAGATACAAAGATTTGGGAATTGGTGGGGAAAACATCTGGATTCTGTCCAGTACACCACAACACCAGGTCTGCTCGTCACATCCAAACCTCAGACTCACCTCCCAGAAAGTGCGGAAATGTCGGTGTTTCATCATAATCTCCACACCACCATGCTGTTGAGTTCTCGACTCTGACTGGTCAGATGCTTAACATTTATGTTTGGAGTCTCCAGGAGCGAGAAGTGCACACTTTTTTTTTTTTTAATTTCTCAAAAGGACACAGAGGTTTTTGTCTAATGGACTTTGAGAGGCTGCTGAAGGAACATTTATAGCAGCTGAAGATCCCCAGTGGTGTTCTGAGGATACCAAGTTCGCATAACATTAAATGTAACTATAACGAGATAAAACGTATGTGTCATTCTTTATATAAATTATAATCATTGGTAAATTACTGCAGTGTATAATCTGCTTCATGATTACAGCGTTCAGCTTTGAAACAAGACAAGGGAAAGAAATCCAGTCATGAAAGGCACATTTTTTTATTTCCATAGAAAACTTTTAAAAACTTTTTAAAATAACACTTCCACAGACACACAAAAAAAAAACCACACAAAGGTTTTGACCTCTTCAGATAAATAAAATTGAAACCCAGGAACAGAAAAAAAAACCATTTGGTCACACCAGGAATTTTAGTTTGTTAAGAAATGTCTGAACATCTGGTTGAAAGCTCAAACCCTGATTTATTTCTGGAAATTAAACGGCTCCTTTGGTCAGAGTTGAACTTGTAAATAAAACACGGCCTTTGTTTTATTGCTTTATTTTTCATGTTTGGAGTGCTTGGATGTTTCAGTGTTTAAAGTTTAGACTGTTTAAAGCCGTAATGGATATCTGGACATTTCTGTGTGCGCGCGCGTGTGTGTGTGTGTGTGTGTAAAATGGTGACCATTTCTCCATGTGAAAACAGACTCATGGCCAATCTAAAACAAAAAAGCAAATGAAATGGGAGATTGTCCATGTAATGATGGTGTGAGGGTGGAGGAAGAGGAGGATGAGGAGGAAATGTTTTCTGTTCGTCATTCTTGTCCGCTGAGGCTGCAGGGTCGCCTGAACTCCTGACCTCTCTCATGGATCCATTTGTTCGACACTGGAATGAGAGAAAGAAGAAAAACCTCATGAAGGAATGGACCCTGAGGGCAGCCATGGCATGAAGGTTAGAGAAGAAGCCCAAAGGGTCGCCAGTTTGATTCCCATGACCAGCAGGGAAAATGTGAGGAGAGTTGGGTGAATGAACAGCACTTTCCCCTCCCTCTGTATCATGGCTGAAGTGCCCTTGAGCAAGGCACCGAACCCCCAACTGCTCCCTGGGCGCTGTAGTATAGCTGCCCACTGCTCTGAATATGTGTGTGCACGCTTCAGATGGGTTAAATCCCGAGGAGGAATTTCACTGTGTACATCCATCATCCGTAACCGCTTATCCTTTGCAGGATCGCAGGCAAGCTATTCTACAGCGCCCAGGGAGCAGTTAGGGGTTAGGTGTCTTGCTCAAAGGCACTTCGACCCAAGGCCCCCCATGTTGACCTAACCGCACATCTTTGAAGTAAGAGATTAATAGAAAAGGAGACCGTCAATGATGGCGTAGCTCACTCTGGCCCCGTCTAGTCCAGAAGGAACGATCTAAAGTGGGCCACCTTGCACAGTTCTACTCTCAACCAGTCCAGCTCAAATATTTATAATATTAATGATATTACATTCAATAAATTGTATTAAATAATAATTAGTCCCGGGCGGCACGGTGGTGTAGTGGTTAGCGCTGTCGCCTCACAGCAAGAAGGTCCGGGTTCGAGCCCCGTGGCCGGCGAGGGCCTTTCTGTGCGGAGTTTGCATGTTCTCCCCGTGTCTGCGTGGGTTTCCTCCGGGTGCTCCGGTTTCCCCCACAGTCCAAAGACATGCAGGTTAGGTTAACTGGTGACTCTAAATTGACCGTAGGTGTGAATGTGAGTGTGAATGGTTGTCTGTGTCTATGTGTCAGCCCTGTGATGACCTGGCGACTTGTCCAGGGTGTACCCCGCCTTTCGCCCGTAGTCAGCTGGGATAGGCTCCAGCTTGCCTGCGACCCTGTAGAACAGGATAAAGCGGCTAGAGATAATGAGATGAGAATAATTAGTCCCTAACTTTGGTAATAACTGTAATGAAGCAAATCTGTGTAGAAGCTATATCCAACCTAGTTCCCCCTACCTTCATGCCAGAAAGAATCAAAATCGGTGAAGAATTGACGGAGAAGAAGCAATTTGTGTGGAAACTGCTCGTTAGGGATTGATTAATTACTCCAGATCTTCATTATTAATTGCAATTTTGCAAATTTGGCTAGAAGCTATATGCACCCCAGGCAGACCTACCTTCCTTCCAAAAAGAATAAAAATCAGTGAAGAATTGAGAGAGAAGAAGCGATTTTTCTGAAATGTGGACGACGCTAGACGGACAACACCTGGCAGCCGGATGAGCTAACGATCGGAACTTGACTTGCAGCGTCTGAAGATGGAGGGGAACATAATTGAGCACCGCATAGTGGACAATCAAAATTTTGGTAGCCACCAACAGAAGAACATTCAGAACTGACTGGAAGACGACTTCAAAAAAACAAACAAACCATAATCCACTATTGTTGGATTTTTCCAGACGAAAAAAGATGGTAAGCGTAGGGTCTTCATGATCAGTGAGCCAGGTGAGCTCAAAAGTCCGAGTGAATATTACTGAATATCTCCAGTGGGGGTCTGTTTGCCCCGACTAAGTTTATTTAACACGTCAACAACAATTTGTGTTCATGGAGACACCAATACTTGCCCTGACATCATTTAATCATATGTTTTAAAGGAGAAATGAAGGCAAATTTTTTATCATCAAAATTCTATTAAATAATTTTATTAAATATCTCATCTCATCTTCTCTAGCCGTTTTATCCTGTTCTACAGGGTCGCAGGCAAGCTGGAGCCTATCCCAGCTATGCTACGTAATACATCAGTCCGTATGTCAAAGCAATGGCCGTAAACGAGATGCGTTGAGACCTGTGCGAGACATCGTAGGAAGGAAGTAAAACGTACAGCGGAAGTCAAAGTGACCGACATCTGCCAACGTTGTCAAAAGACGTGCGCGCTGTCTTTCGAATGCTGATGTAATCAAGCCGGAAGTTTTGTTTGTTTTGATAGCAATCAGGAAAGTTTGAAAAAAGTAGGCAGTAATCGTCATTTAAACTCATTTGTGCAATATTGGAAAACGTTTGGAAAACAGTTTTCAAAATGGCGGCACTGACACCTGGCTGACACGTCACGTTTCGAAGTCTTGCACAAGTCTCGTGAAGATCGCGTGGATAAGCGACGCCTGCCGTGGACCAAACGAACTAAATTCAACACGGCTAAAAACCGAATAGGCTGATAAGTATAATATTTAATTGCAATTCGTTGCCGATACGAGTCACGATAATATAAGGTTACTAAAACCGAAAATGTAACTGAATAACACGTTAAGAAATAAAGCAAAGTTTAAAAATGACTTCAGTTCCCCTTTAAGTCGACGTGAAGCTCAGGCAGAACCAGCCAGCCGACCGTACCATAGCCAGCCTTTGGCACAGACGGATAAAACAGGTTGTTTTTGCCATGCGATATTAATGTCAACATAAACTTGTGTTGTCCGGATACTCCAAATGAGCTGCTGCAGTCCACTGAGCCTGGGTGCACTGGAGAACACGGTGTTTGTGTGTGTGAGGGAATCTTGGAAGACATATTGATATGATCGTAGCCTTGTGAAATGGGGTGTCATCTGGGATTTTGAATGCTGTGTAATATAATAATGTAGCTTCGAATTTGTCTTTGTGGTTCTAAAGGAGAGATATGTGAGAGAGAAATTATATTTTTGTTAAACTGATGATAAATTTTACTAGTGATATTTAAGTAAGTTGGCAAGTTGGCACATGTGTCAGTTTCCTGGGACATTATGCAGGGCTGCCAACTTTTCAAAATTCCTTGGAGTGAGAATTTTTTTTGGGGGGGGTCGACGGCAAAATTTTTCCGCACACCACGCAGTAAGTGGGAATTTTGTATTCAGTTTGATATTCACTTGTCCCCCTGCATTCTGGTGTTTTGTTTGTGGGTCGTCCAGCTGGAGATGGACAATGGGGGAGGGGGGGGTGGTTTTGAGATTTTGGATTTAGTAGATGTTCCTGCATTCTGGTGGATTTTTGGAGTGACCTGCTGTGCCATACCTACATTCTTACACACCCTGACTTGCCAGGCCTTCAGCTTGTGGCCAACAAAAGCATCAAGTTTTGGCTTAAAAGCCCTCACACTAGAAAACTACAGATGACTTCCAATGTTCCTGTAGCCCTATAGACCTGTTTCAGATTTAAAGGCAAGTTCATGTTTGAAAATATTTCATCAGCTAAGCCTAAACACCTTCTGAATTGAAACTAAATGTTAAGTTTTTAATAACTGTTGCAAAAAATAAAATTGTCCCTCACTGACTATTCATTATGCATTTAAGGGCTTTCCCCACCACTGGGTTCAGCAGAAGATTGGCATGGGGAAAAATATCAACAGCAAAAGAACAAATAAAATGCTTAAACAGTAAGCAAAATGTGCATGTGCTACAAGAAACATTAAAATGATTAAGTTTGAACAGTATTGAAACACAAAAAGCTGAACCTTGGCCATAGGTGGGAATGTGCACACAAAGTTGGGCTTAAAAATTTTGGTCATACTTAAATAAGCTCAGGGTCTCTGCACATTTCTGACCAGCAAAAATAATACTTTTTAAGACCATTTTAAGACCACTGAGTATAAAAAATAAGACTACTACCGCGGAACAAATACGTACAGTAAAAAAAAAAAAGCACACTCTAGGTTAAGTTCAAAGCATTTTTTTTTATAAAAAATGTGCATCTTCAGTTTACAAAACAGAACATTAGCTGCCTTCTCGATATTTTAATAGTGGGGTACTGCTGTAAACAAACAGTGAGGAAACAAATTGATCTTCAGTTAACAAAACAGAACATTAACTGCTTTCTCAATATTTTAATAGTAGGGTACTGCCATGAGCATAAACAGTGAGGAAACAAGGAAGTTTGACTACTGATCGAACTGCCTCTGGGGACTGTTGTTGCCCGACTAGCAGCATAGCGCATATGCTTTTCCCCTTTCGAGTGAGCGTCAAGGGCTTTACAGCCCATTGTTGTTAACTTGATGTCTTTCCAACATACCTTACATCTCGCTTCATATTCTGAAGTTGCTGCTGTTAGCCAACTTTTCTATTTTGGCTCCTCAAGCCACTTGTTACTAAACTTACACTTCCCCATCTCCGTTCATGTTCAAGTTCAACCACTTCTTCCTCGTCTGCTCTACTCTCAATGGTTCTACTACCAGTGTTGGGCACGTTACTTTCAAAAAGTAATTAGTTATAGTTACTAGTTACTTTTCCCAAAAAGTAACTGAGTTAGTAACGGAGTTACTTTGTCATAAAAGTAACTAATTACCAGGGAAAGTAATTATTCCGTTACATTTTGTTCCCCCTCAAAAAAAAAATCAAATTCAATTAGTGTAATCATAATAAAAGTGAATGTTAAATGTGTTTAATGACTGAAATGGACACTTAACAGAACCAATTAGTAATGTTATCTACACTATATTAATATTTTTGTGGGACAATGTGAGAAGACATCTATCAAATGTAATATATTTCTGTAGTTATTAAAATTACTAATTACTGGCCACTGACGAGGACAAACGCTTTGTTCCTCGACATAATGTGCATTGCACGTAAACACTCTTGCCTTTTATTTCAAGTAATGAAAAGTCCTGGCTGTATTTCCAGTGTGAAAGCGCAGTGCTGGGCTGACCGCTCGCCACCGCCGGGTCTTCCGATTGAAAGAGTGCGCAGTAGTGCAGTAGGCGTGGCCTACCTACGTATGTTGTCCAAATCTACTCTGATTGGCTTACTGTGCCGTTGTCTCGTGTCTCCCCGCCCCACACGAAAGCAGAGTAAAGAAAGGCTGAGCGAGCAGCGTGCCAGATGAGAACAGCTTTAATAAAGTAACGCATAGTATTTTATTGTAAGTAACGGGAACGGCGTTATAACGATGTAAAAAGTAATTAGTTAGATTACTCGTTACTAAAAAAAAGTAACGCCGTTAGTAACGCCGTTTATTTCTAACGCCGTTATTCCCATCACTGTCTACTACATGGATAAAAGAACACACTGCCCCCAGTGGCGTGGTTCCTGCGCTATTAGAACTAGTGCTAGACACACAACGGCTCTTGTGCTACTTGTTCAGCATCTTGATAACAAACGACGCTGGTTGAATAAATAACGTTAGCGCGGAAAAAAAATCCAGACATATGTTTTTTTTTTCCATTTACCGTAGGCTACCCGGATGAAATTTAATACCTCCCATGTGAAATTTAATACCATAGCTCAAAAAATAGCGAAATATAATGCTTTTTAAGATCTTAAAAAACACATATTAAAAATAAGACTTTTTAAGACTTTTTAAGGATCCGCGGAGACCCTGTAAGCTATATTAATATATTTCTTATTAATTTATTTCTTATCTATGTTTCTTATTAGTAATAGAGCATTTGTCAGGGCCTGTTATCTGACAAATATTCTCTACCTGTCTTGCCCTCTTTGAAACCCTGTCTCCTCAGTATATTGTTCTCTGTCTTTTTTTTTTAATTATTCACAAGTTCAAGTTCTTTGATATTACAGGTGACCATGCTTTATTTACTTTAACTGAGCAATTACATACATCATAAATAATTAAAAATAAATACCCTGTAAATAAACAATAGGTATGGTGACTAATGGCTCTTCTTGCATTTGTAATATTATCTCTTACTTGCTTTATTTTACAACATTTCCAGTATGGCTTCAAATAGTCATAAAGTATGATAACATACAGTAAACAAACTAAAAATGCGCCTTAATAAACATGTGCTAAGGAGGTGCTCTCCCGTGCTGCTTGTTGGGGAAGATAGAGGCTGTGGCACGGCAGGAGGCCTATAATGATTTAGCATGCCTAGTACACAGCTCTCGATATGGCATTAAATATTCTCACAACACTTATAGGCTAAAACGATTAAGAAACTTTATATAAGTTCATAATTACGCCAGTAACACCACACATTGGTGTGCATATGTACAAACCTGTCTGAGACACCCGTCTTCAACTCGGATACCTTCTTCTCTCTCCTCTTCCTCTAAATTGACGGTAGGCAATTATCCAACTTCCGGCGAGTGCAGCATCATTAGATGCGCCACCTACCATAGGGGAGTGTGTACAGAAGGGAACACCTCTCTGCCTGTTTAGCCGTGCGTAAGGCGTAATTGATCGATCGCAAGTGGTTGGCGCGACGCAATGGGTAGCCTAGATTAGATAGATAAACTAGATTTTTTTCTAGCGTGAGAAATCGGAGGTATGGTGTGTGAGCGTGTGAAGACAATCAAATGCGTGTGTCTCACGCTCATTGCGTGAGAGTTGGCAGCCCAGCATTATGGGTGTTGATGATGATGATGATAATAACTTAATAATAAGGAGACAGAAACTGAAGTGAACAACATCAACTGATTTAAAATGTATGAATGAAAAATCAGGTGGATTCGAGTCGAAATGTTCCTCCTGTGTGAAGAACACACTCACCCCACTTGTTGCCCACCAGTACAGGACAGGCCGCGTGTCTTGTGCTGTAATCCCCCTCTCCACTAGGGAAAAGGTTATACCAGAATACTGCTGTTCCCTGCAAAACACACACACACACACCAATTAACACACTTATTAAATACTAATACAATAACTACCATTAGCTAATTCAGTATATAGTGTGAGAGTAATAAAACATGAGTCCTGCCTTTTTGGGCCAAACTGCAGCTCCAACGTCTGGGAAAACTGTAGCGCCCCCTGCTGGCACGTCACTCATCTGCAGAATCAAATTCAACAAGTTTAATAGTCACTTCATTGAAATATCATTTATTTAACTATAATATGTGTAGTTTTTTTGTTCTCGAGCCAGCATTGTGGCAACACATGATCATATATAACATGTCACTTTTTGTTAATCATTTATTATTTGTGTTAACTGATAACAGCTGAACAGAGTAAACACTGTATATACAAAGGCAAAGAGAATAAACTACAGCGACGCTTATAGATTAATACTAAACAGCTACATCATCTGAGGGACATCTAGAGACCAGACCCCAAACAGCTGGAATACTGGTACCAACCAAAGCACAAGCAGTGGGACACTGAATAAACATGAAAGATGTGAGATGAATGGATGAGATGCTGTGTTCTTGAATGGGAGAATAGATAAGTAGCTGGATGGACAGACAAATGGATGGATGGACAGATGAATGGATGGATGGACAGATGAATATTGGGTTGGCTAGATGGGTTGATGGATAGATGGATGGACAAATGTACAATGTACAAATAGATGGATAGATGGGTCACTGGATGGATGGCCAAATGAACGGAGGGGTCACTAGATGGATAGCTGGATAAATGAACAGATGATTGACTATATGGTAGGATGATTGATGGATGGATGGCTCAACAGATCAATGTATGGAGGAGTACATGGATACGGGTATGAATGAAAAGATGGGTAGATGAAATCAGTGGAGAGATGGATTAATGGTTGACTGGCTAAATGGCATGATGGAAGGAAAACTGCAAAATTAGTGGATGGATAGATGGACAAAGGAATGTACAAATAGATAGATAAATGGGTCCCTGGATGGATGGATGGATGGATGGATGGATGGATGGATGGATGGATGGATGGATGGATGGATGGCCAAATGAACAAAGAGTTGGCTAGATGGATGGCCAAATGAACAGAGGGTTGGCTAGATGGATGGGTAGATGATTGGATGGATGGACGAATGGATGAACGGATGGCCAAATGAACAGAGGGTTGGCTAGATGGATAGGTAGATGACTGGATGGATGGATGGATGGCCAAATGAACAGAGGGTTGGCTAGATGGATGGGCGGATGGATGGCCAAATGAACAGAGGGTTGGCTAGCTGGACGGACGGACAGATGGATGGATGGCCAAATGAACAAAGGGTTGGCTAGATGGATGGGTAGATGATTGGATGGCCAAATGAACAGAGGGTTGGCTAGATGGATCAACAGATGGATCAACAGGCTGGAGGAGTACATGGACACACGTGGATGAATGGATAGATGGATAAATCAGTGGAAAGATGGATTATTGGCTGACTGGCTAAATGGATGGATAGATGGATGTACAAATAGATGGGTCAATGGATGGATGGATGGATGGATGGATAGAAAAAGTGAAGAAGTTAAGAAAGTCATGAGTGAAAAAGGTTGCTTTTTATGGTTAAAATTAGGAAACATACAGTACTATAAAAAAGTACTGTATTTCTGGGTACCCTATTATTTAGCATACAAATTTTGCTTTAAATATTTATTTCATGTCTTCTGCATTACTGCATTTTTTTTAAAGAGCTTTTTCCCCCAAAGAAATTAATTTTACAGAAAACACATTTGCATGTCAGTAAAGAAAGTAACATGTTACACAATAAACCACTTTTTCAAACAAATGTGACTGCCAAAGTCTCCAGAAGAACTCTTACACGTTCTCCAAGATGCTCAGAAATACTTAGCAGCCAAAACATAATGTGTATTTGTGTTACTATAGTCTACTTTAAAGAGCTACAGTTTATAATAACTGGCTGTAATAAAACCAGCTACAGACTCAGGCTTATAAATTCAGCTTATAAATATTTTTAAACGCATCATATAACAGATGACAAAATGAAAAGCTCGTACTAAACCCTATACTACTTTATTAGACACTGGAAACCCCATGAGAACATTAATCGTTACAGTAGGTGTGTGTGTGTGTGTGTGTGTGAGAGAGAGAGTGAGAGAGAGACCCAAACCCGTGTGTGAGAGACCCGAATGATGACAGAGGTCATAAGAGATGGACAGGCGAAAGGAGGAGTGATGAATGAGAGTGATAACTCACATAAAAGAGCCAGGTGGCGATTCGGTTCCCTGTGCCAAGCTCTTTGAATGCATCCGGCTCATCTTTCTGGACACACACACACACACACACACACACACACACAGCAAAAACAAAGACACAAACACAGTTAAGACAATATTAAAGAATTATTTAGAGATATATCAGAGGTCGTAGATTTTGTCTCCGGTTATCATTACTGCTTAAAGTGCTGATGACACGAACATGACTCTATGCAATTTCTTAAATAAACTATACAACATGGCAAACATGTTAGATTTCTGTTATAATTACGTGAAAAGAAGCTGCTGTTACGCGAATATCCAACTTTTAATTGCACAGCGCAAGAAAACTGGGTCCGTGGCTCGCGGCCATGTTGTGACATCAGCGGAAGAACACACTGCGGTTCACTGGCTCAATGGAAATGGCGCATGAAAACGCCGGTGAACTCTCTAGCTCTTCCTCTTCTGGGAGTCTAGAATTGTGTTGTGAGTGGGATAGATCGGAAGAATCAAGTGATGACGAACACGGGTGCATCCAACCGTACAGGTTTGAACCTGTTACTGTGCAATCTGAGAGCGACTCCGACCCCGAGATGGACAGCCCAGCATTGAACACCACAAGGTTGGATAACAAGGATTGGTAGGTCAACCCGTATTTGTTCAAAATGTTACGGAATCAATATTTTAATATTGTGTATTGTTGTCTTGCATGTGTAAACACTGCTTATATCATGTAAGCTGTATGCTACACTGAATACATAGTTCCTAATGGAGCATGCAAACGGCTAACATAATAAGCTTACGACTATGCCTGATCCGTGATACATTTAGGATAATATTGGCAGGCACGTCTTCTAGTTTATGGCTTCGTAGTTTTATCCTTGAATGAAGCAAAATATTTGATAACCTACATCAGCGTAAGCAAATGACAATCTGTAGCCTACTTGTCTGGCTAAGTTAGCTTTCCCTCAGTGTTTGCTTTGAGAAACAAGCTTTCACAAGCAAATACATGACTGATATCACGCCGACTTTATGATTACATTTATGATTATCATGAATGTGTACTCTATGATGTGTACTCTATGAGCGCTCTGGAGCGAGTCACTTCCAAGATGGCCGCGCAGACCGCAGTGTTACTATTTTTAGCATCATGTCGGAGCACTCTATAGCTCTATGTACCTTTATCTTATGTCGTTTCTCAACACATGTTCTGACAGTTGGACTGTGTTTGGAGGAGTCGCCTTGTCCCAGGCGACTGCTGGATCCGGCATAGCTACTAGTAGACCCCCTCCGGAATACTGTAGGCACTGCTGATGGTAGCAGCACACGTTTGTGCTGAACTGAACACCCAAGAGATTCCTTTAAGCTGGGAAGGGTGTCCAAAACAATCCAAATCGAAGTGTTCAGAGCACAGGACGGATGTTGGTGAGGGCTCCCACTTGTCACGAGTGCGCCTGACTTGCTTCACCCACTTCGCATGCAGCTCGGGATCTCTGGGAAACTTGAATAAACTTACCCCATCCTTGTGGGTTTTGGAGCAAAAGCCGGCAACACAACGCGATATATATATATATATATATATATATATATATATATATATATATATATATATATATATATATATATATATATATATATAAAACGTATAATAAAAATACTAATAATGATAAACTGAACACCTGCCGCATCAACAACAAACTGGTAAGTTAGGAGGAAGGTTCTTTCGCTGACGTCATATAGCCCCTCCTCCTCTTTCGTCTCCTGGGTGCTGCAGCCCCGTCAAATTTGCCCAAATAGCCGCGTTTTTTATCATAACTTGTAAAATAGGCGCCTTCGTGAATTAATGTATGGATCATCGGGAATTACTTTTTATGTTATAAAACATCGCCAAAGATGTCAAAAACGTGTCATCAGCACTTTAAATCAATCAACTGTTTATTACAACTAGAGACACATTTCTGCAAGAAAATGTGAGTGTGATTGCTCCACTGCAGCACAGAAGTGTCGCATCGAGATATTGCGATTGTGATGATTATTAGGTTGTGACTGGGTGGCTGCTATTGTGTTGTTAAGCTGTTCCAAAGGTGTTGCTATGATGTTGCTAGGTTGTTGCCAGGGTGTTCCCAGATGGTTGCTATGTGGTTGCCAGGGTGTTGCTAGACGTAAAGAGTCAAGTTTGTACAAGTAAGGAATCAAACATTTTGAGGATATTACGTGGTTGCTATGATGTTACTAGGTCATTCCTAAGGTGTTGCTAGGTGGTTGCCAAGGTGTTGCTAGGTGGTTCCCAGGGTGTTGCCAGCTAGTTGCTAAGGTGTAAACAGTCAGTCAATCTTATATAAGTAAAGAATAAAACATTTTGAGAATGCTACGTGATTGCTAAGATGTTGCTAAGGCGTTGCTAGGTGGTTTCTAAGGCGTTGCTATGGTGTTGCTAGGTAGTTTCTAAGGTGTTGATTGGGTGTTGCTAGGTAGTTGCCAGGTGGTTTCTAAGGTGTTGCTAGGATGTTGCCAGGTGGTTTCTAAGGTGTTGTGAGGGTGTTGCTAGATTGTTGCCAGGATGTTGCTAGACATAAAGAGTCGAGTTTGTATCAGGAATAAAACATTTTGAGCACGTTATGTGGCTGCTATGATGTTGCTAGGTGATTGCTAAGGTGTTGCCAGGCTGTTGCTAAGGTGTTGCTAAGCTATCAAACTTGTATGAGAATAACTGTATGAGCATTTTGAGGATGTGCTGTTATAGAAAAATAATCAGTGGTTATGGGGTTGGGAGATGCTGTCATCACCCCTAAATTTATTGTTCCATAACAGCACAACCCATAGTGTTTTATTTCACTTACAGTGACACTGGAGACTCCTTCCATAAATGTTAAATGAACAACTCTTTACAGAAAACATCACCATATCAGTAATTCCATATGTACGTGTTTTAACTGGTCACCAACGTAACGCTGGGCTCGTGTTACTGTTTATTACTTAGTGACAACAACGTTACACTGTCCATAAGAACAGTCATGTAAACACTGAGGAAAACTCATTTTTGTATATCTGTGTAGTGGAGATAAATTAACTCACCCTGCCAAAGTCAAAATGCGGCTCGTACTGTCCTCCAACACCGTAATTTGCTACCTGGGGGGGGGGACGACAAAACACTTTCAGTGAGACTTTAAAGGGGAATGGAAAGGACCAACACAAGTTCATTTATTCGTAAAGATTATAATATTTTGTCCACCAATACACGGCAGTTTTTATCAGTAAACACATCGTTTTTTTACAAATCGACACAATAGTTCGAAATATCACAGATTCAAGCACCCCGCCGAAAACCGTTCTACTCGCGAGGAAGAAGCCGGATATGACGTCAGCGCAGTAACCAGGAAAAATTCTCGGATGAATGTTTACATTCCTTTATACGCGTTGAGTTGCGGAATCATTTTTTTTGTTGTAGATTCCCCTACATATTATGTGAGAATGCCAAATCGATGTGTTGCTGCAGGTTGCTGTAATATTCCTAGCCACAATGTGACACTTTTTAGGTTTTCAAAGGACTCGCATATGAGGAATCTATGGACAAAACAAGTACAACGAACCCGTGCTCAATGTAACATTCACAAAATATTATGTTAAAGGGATAGTTCGGGATTTTTGACATGAATCTGTATGGCATCCCCATCAATAGTGTCGTGCAAACACACTGACTTACCCCTGACAGCATCCTGTGAGTCCAGTTCTTGTCCAGTTTTGGTCCAGACGAAAGTAGTCTGGCTTGTTGGGGTCACGAAAGTAAAACGTTTTTCGTCTCAAAACAGTATGTGTTCAAAAGAGTGATATATTTGCATCACAAAACCGTTGCCAAATAAAAAGTCAAACCTCGCAATCGCTTGGCACTATTTTCTCTCCCTTCTTATCACTGCGCGCTGCCGGCTTCATCCAGCTGCGGCTCCAGCTTCAAGGATAAGCTGGAGCCGCATAAGTAGGAGTCCCGGCGGGTGGTTTGTATTCGATTCGTTTATATCCCGACCTTGTCAGCTGTCAGATTTATGTTCATGGACCCGGTAAGCTGGTAAATAATATTTATTTATTTTTTTCTTTACCAAATTCTAACAGAAAACGAGAGCGCCCGAAAGGGAAAGCCGAGCCGCCTCACGGCTGTAATGCAAATTGCTTTCCTCCTCAGTATACAAGTGCGCTTCCATGTCAGGGAAAAAGAAACTACCACTGCTGCCTATGTAGTGCCCTATTTATACAAATAGGAGTCATTCAGGATTCAGCCATGACACGGAGCAAAAACATGGCTGAAAGGACATTGCATGGACTGCATGGAGCAAAAATCATTATCAGACACTTCGAGTTCTGTATCTGGCACATATGGTTCAAATCGATATGGTTGAATATCTCTAGGTTGAACCTGTGAAAGTTCTCTTTCTTCTAACCCATTATCATCAGATAATTCTTCTGAAAATTCGGACAAATCCACACTAATTTCACTGACAGCCGAGTCAGACATTGCTTTTCCTTGTTGTTTACACGGAGTGGATTACTGCGCTGACATCACAATATGGCGCCCAGATTATCGTATGGCAGCAAAAAAAAACGAACTGGGATAGCGATTACTGCTGATGTTATTGTTAAATATCTTGGATTTTGTGATTTGGATACTAGCTTGCCGTATATCAAAAGAAAGCAAATTTTATGCTAGATCGCGATATGGAAACAGTTTTAGGACAAATTTTAATGTCCATTCCCCTTTAAAATCATCCACCAGATAAATACATATCAAATACTGACTGGTAACTGGACTACCATGCTAACAGCACCAAGTCGCAGGTAAGCTAGCACTGGCCTTCGCAAATGCTGATATAAAGAGTGTGTGTATGGAAATAATAATAATAATAATAATAATAATAATAATAATAATAATATTGGCTGGCTTTATTTCATGGTATATCAGATATCTTCCATTCAGCTACTCATCTTCAATTTGTTCAACATCATGCTAGCTGAATGGAATATATCTGATACACCACTCAACACCAACCAATATATTCTGACATACAATTTGTATCATGGAAAGTATCATACTCTTCACCCCACTCCTAAGTGGGGTAGTCAAAACAAATTATTTACATAAACCTTCCCATCCAGAAATGTTCAAAAGGTTGGTCCAGTAGTTTTAATCGCTCACCTGCAGCTCTTCAGCTGTGAGCATGTCCAGGCCTGTAATGTCCTCGATTCGCTGGTTGATCCTCGCGATCACTGGGTGCTCATAAGCTGTTAACCAGGCACTAAGAGGTGAAAGGTCAGATTCGGGTGAATTAATGCAGGAATGGGTCTTCACAGAAATTCTGTTACATAAAACAAGACAGTATTTGTTGTTTCTTATGCATTCGTTGTTAGCCACATTCGTGAATTAGCATTTAGCATGCTTTAAAACAGACTTTTTTCACCTGGCTCTTGTTTGCTGTTTGACTGCAGCACTGAAGCATTTGCAGGTATAATAATCAGCTCAGAAAAATCCTGCTTTCACACACTTGAAAGACACAACTGGCTAATTAGCAAACATGTTATGAACTTAAAGGAACGAGCTAATTCTCAAGAAACACCCTAATGTAACTTGCAAATTCTCAAAAACATGATGGCTTTAAAGTACAGTAAATTAAAACCATATATGGTTTTAAAAGTGACCAGCTAATTAAACACCTTATGAGCTTAAAGTAACGAGCTAATTCTCAAAAGCACCTTAAGTGCTTAAGGATGTTAGCTAATTTATGAAGAACATTTTATGGTTTTAAAGTAATTAGCTAATTAACAAACATCTTATGAGTTTAAAGATACTAGCTAACTCTCAAAAACACCTAATGGATTTAAAGTAACTAGCTATTTCTCAAAAACACTTTAGGTACTTAAAGATGCTAGCTAACACTCAAAAACACCTTATGATTTTAATGTAACTAGCTAATTAACAAACACCTTATAAGCTTGAAATAACTTGCCAATTCTCAAAAACACCTTAGATACTTAAAGATGCTAGCTAATTCTTAAAAAAATATGGTTTTAAAGTAACTAGCTAATTAACAAACATCTTAAAAGCTTAAATTATCATCACTAGCTAATTCTCAAAAATACCTTAGGTGCTTAAAGATGCTAGCTAACACTCAAAAACACCTTATGATTTTAATGTAACTAGCTAATTAACAAACACCTTATAAGCTTAAAATAACTTGCTAATTTTCAAAAACACCTTAGGTACTTAAAGATGCTAGCTAATTCTTTAAAAAATATCGTTTTAAAGTAACTAGCTAATTAACAAACACCTTAAAAGCTTAAATTATCATCAGTAGCTAATTCTCAAAAACAGCTTAGGTGCTTAAAGATGCTAGCTAATGCTGAAAAACATTTTATGGTTTTAAAGTAACCAGCTAATTAACGAACATCTTATGAACTTAAAGTAACTAGTTAATTCTCAAAAATAAATCAATTTACAGTGTTAATTAACAAACTTCTAAAAGCTTAAAGTAACTAGCTAATTCTCAAAAACACCTCAGGTGCTTAAAGATGCTAGCTAATTATCAAAAATTTATAGTTTAAAGTAACGAGCTCTTTAACAAACATCTTAGGAGTTTAAAGTAAATAGCTAATTCTCAAAACAATTTAGGGACTTCGAGACTTGACTCTCAAAAATATGTTATGGTTTTAATGTAACTAGCTAATTAGCAAAACCCCTCAGGTGCTTAAAGATGCTAGCTAATTATCAAAAGCCTTTTAGGCTGAAAGGTTCTAGCTAGTTATCAAACATCGTATGGACTTAGCATATTAGCTAAATTATGAAGTGATTCCTGAAGTTAATTAAGTGCACTAGAGCGGGGGGGACAAAACCCCGGTGTGAAGTGAGCTCTGAATCTTTCAGTCTGTGTTACAGAACAAAACCCAGGTGAGTGAAGTTTGATTCTTGCTAACAGTTAGCATGCTCATGAAGAGGTGTTAAAAGCTGAGGTAAAGAGGGATGAGAACGATGAGCTTTACTGAAAAGACAGAAAAGATGACAAATAGGTAAAACTGAGCCTGGCTGCTTTTTAGAAATCTTTTTATTGGCATTGAAATGTTCGTTTATTTATAATGTTAGTCATTCTGATTGTAAACACTCAGTACAATGTTAGGGTTGACAAACACTTCCTGTTTCCTCCTTCACCACATCCTTGTGGCAGTGTTGAGCGAGCTATCTAGGCTACATTTAATCACTATAGTAGTGCTGAATTCTTGATTCTGATTGGTCAGGAGTCATCTGGGTGTGTTAACTGTATGTGGGTTCACTTCCTCTTCTCAGAGAGAGAGAACTCAACTCAACTCAACTCAAAATTGAACTTGAACTCTGCGCTGCCTGAATTCCAGCTACACTGAGGTCATATCTGCCTACAGACAGCTGTGTTCTGATTGGACGATTTCTTTTGCTCTTATCTGTGTCAGCCAATGAGGAGACAGAATCTCCTCTCTGTCAGGCGAGGCTCATTCTTGTCACCATGGGTCACGTTCTCTCCCTCTTTCTCGCTCACTCCCTTCCTCTCTAGTCTTGTTCTGTTCTTTTCCTCTTTCACTCTCTCCCTTTTTCTTTCTCCATTTTCTTCTCTGTAACTCTTTCCTTTCTCTTCTACCCACCCAGCTATCATTTTATTTTTCTCTCATCTCTCACTCCTTTTCTTTCTTTGTCTGTTTCTCAACTTACTGCACTCTTTCCCCTCTTTTCACCAATCACATTATTCTCTCTTAAATTTTCTCTGTCCATCTATTTGTCCCCCTCATTTCTCACTCCTTTCTTTGTGCTTCTCCCTTTATTCAACTTTTATTTTTTCTCTTTATCATATCTATCATTGCTGTTCTCTCTTCCTTTTTCTCCTTCACTCTTTTCCTTGACGCTCCCCTTTATTCCACTTTTTCTTTAGCACATTTTTCTATCTATCTGTCTATCTATCGTTGCTGTTTTTTCTTTCTCGCTCTTTTTCTCTCATGCCTTTCCTTGACGCTCCCCTTTATTCCACTTTTTCTTTAGCACATTTTTCTATCTGTCTGTCTGTCTGTCTATCATCGCTGTTTTTTCTTTCTTGCTCTTTTTCTCTCATGCCTTTCCTTGACTCTCCCCTTTATTCCACTTTTTCTTTAGCACATTTTTCTATCTATCTATCTATCTATCTATCTATCTATCTATCTATCTATCTATCTATCTATCTATCTATCTATCTATCTATCTGTCATTGCTGTTTTTTCTTTCTCGCTCTTTTTCTCTCATGCCTTTCCTTGACACTCCCCTTTATTCCACTTTTTCTTTAGCACATCTATCTATCTATCTATCTATCTATCTATCTATCTATCTATCTATCTATCTATCTATCTATCTATCATTGCTGTTTTTTCTTTCTCGCTCTCTTTTTCTCTCATGCCTTTACTTGACACTCCCCTTTATTCCACTTTTTCTTTAGCACATTTTTCTATCTATCTATCTATCTATCTATCTATCTATCTATCTATCTATCTATCTATCTATCTATCTGTCATTGCTGTTTTTTCTTTCTCGCTCTTTTTCTCTCATGCCTTTCCTTGACACTCCCCTTTATTCCACTTTTTCTTTAGCACATCTATCTATCTATCTATCTATCTATCTATCTATCTATCTATCTATCTATCTATCTATCTATCTATCTATCATTGCTGTTTTTTCTTTCTCGCTCTCTTTTTCTCTCATGCCTTTACTTGACACTCCCCTTTATTCCACTTTTTCTTTAGCACATTTTTCTATCTATCTATCTATCTATCTATCTATCTATCTATCTATCTATCTATCTATCTATCTATCTATCATTGCTGTTTTTTCTTTCTCACCCTCTTTTTCTCTCATGCCTTTACTTGACACTCCCCTTTATTCCATTTTTTCTCTTCTTCAGCACATTATTCTCTCTCTATCTATCTGATTTTATTTTCCCCTCATCTCTCACTCCTCTTTCTTTGTTTCTCCCTTGATTCCACTTCTCTTTTCCTCGTCTATCTATCGATCTATCATTGCTGTTCTCTTCCTTTTTCTCCTTCACGCCTTTCTTTGACTCTCCCCTTTATTCCACTTTTTCTTTAGCACATTTTTTCTTTGCCTATCTATCATTGCTGTTTTTTCTTTCTCTCTCTTTTTCTCACGCCTTTCCTTGACGCTCCCCTTTATTCTAATTTTTCTCTTCTCTTCAGCACATCTATCTATCTATCTATCTATCTATCTATCTATCTATCTATCTATCTATCTATCTATGACTTCATTTCTCCTTATCTCTTACTCCTTTCTTTCTGTTTCTCCTTTTATTCCACTTTTCTCTCTTTTCCTCATCACATCTATCATTGCTGTTTTTCTCTCCCTTTTTCTCCTTCACTCCTTTCCTTAACTCAGTTTTATTCCACTTTTTTCTCTTCTTCAGCACATTCTTTCCCTTCACCTCAGTTTTCTTTCTTTTTAACTTTTTTGCTTCTTTCTCATCTCCTCATCTCTCACCCCTCCTTTCTCTTTGTATCCATTCCTCCCTTTCTATTTCTTCATTTATTTCTTCCTAGTCACATTATTTTCTCTCTCTCCCCTTCTTCCACCGCTCTACTTGCTGTCTTTCCCTTTCTCATTCCATTCCTCTCTCACTCCCACCATCTTCTGCCTCCTTTTTATCTCGCCTGGGACGGAGTCCACCAGGGGGCGAGGTATTGTTTTCAGTGGAGTTTCTTTCTTTCTTTGGTTTTTTTTTTTTGGGGGGGGGGGGTTAATGATATTATGGGAAAACAGCTGGATCAATCTTCATGAAACTTTCAGGATAGATGGGCATTGGTCTCAAATACAACCTCCAACATTTTGGGGGTCATCCGGTCAAGGTCTTTGTGGCTACTGCTTCATATCGAGACGCTAGCCACTTTGTCATCATGCTGTAAGAATGTAAGCGTGTAAGAATCGTGCAGTACGGTGTGTTCTGATTGGCTGAGAGCAGCAGAGAATCAGAACCATGTTTATTGGCCAAGTATGTTCACACACAAGGTCAAAGTCAAGGTCACCAAAAAGGTCAAAATCGTTTTTTTGTGATATCTTCCTTCATATTCATCATGAGTGCTATGGGGCGAGGTTTGTTTTGTCTGGCAACACTTGTTAAATATGTTTTGTCTCTCTGTTTCTTCCCTTCACCCTTTCTTGTCTTTTTTCTCTCACCCTTTCCACTACCGCTCCATCTCTCTCTTCTTCACCCCTTTGATCAATTTTGCTGCTTCTTTCTTTTCTTTCTCCTCTTTCTCACCCTTTCTTTGATCCTTCTCTCACTCATCTTCGCTATATTTCTCTTTCTTCATCTCTCCCTATTTTCGTTCCTCCCTCTCTTTCTTTTCTCTCCACTTTTACATCCATTTCTCTTTCCTGTACTTCTATCGGTCTCTGTATTTCTTCCTCCTTTATTTACCGCTACATCTTGTTTTAACCTTTTTTATTTTCCTTCTCTCTTTCTTGCAGCAGGTCAAATCCCTGATGTACAGTTCTTGCCTTTTGCCTTGCATTTTTTCCTGAGCGTGCACTTACTCACGTAGACCTTACAAAAACTCTACACATGAATCCAGACTGGGTTACAGAAACTCCACTCCCCACACACACACACGCACGTGCGTGCGCACACACATAATGAGCAGGCTTATTTAAACCACTTCAGTGTCGCTGTATGAGTTGTCTTTCTATGTATAACTTTATTAAAGGGTAGTTTAGTGCTTCGACTCATGGTGTGTGTGTATATACAGTAGTTAGGTCCATAAATATTTGGACAGAGGCAACATTTTTCTAATTTTGGTTCTGTACATTACCACAATGAATTTTGAACAAAACAATTCAGATGCAGTTGAAGGTCAGACTTTCAGCTTTAATTCAGTGGGTTGAACAAAATGATTGCATAAAAATGTGAGGAACTAAAGCATTTTTTAAACACAATCCCTTCATTTCAAGGGCTCAAAAGTAATTGGACAAATTAAATAATTGTAAATAAAATGTTAATTTCTAATACTTGGTTGAAAACCCTTTGTTGGCAATGACTGCCTGAAGTCTTGAACTCATGGACATCACCAGACGCTGTGTTTCCTCCTTTTTAATGCTCTGCCAGGCCTTTACTGCAGCGGTTTTCAGTTGCTGTTTGTTTGTGGGCCTTTCTGTCTGAAGTTTAGTCTTTAACAAGTGAAATGCTGCTCAATTGGGTTGAGATCAGGTGACTGACTTGGCCATTCAAGAATATTCCACTTTTTTGCTTTAATAAACTCCTGGGTTGCTTTGGCTTTATGTTTTGGGTCGTTGTCCATCTGTATTATGAAACGCCGACCAATCAGTTTGGCTGGATTTGAGCACACAGTATGTCTCTGAATACCTCAGAATTCATCCGGCTGCTTCTGTCCTGTGTCACATCATCAATAAACACTAGTGACCCAGTGCCACTGGCAGCCATGCATGCCCAAGCCATCACACTGTCTCCACCATGTTTTACAGATGATGTGGTATGCTTTGGATCATGAGCTGTACCATGCCTTTGCCATACTTTTTTCTTTCCATCATTCTGGTAGAGGTTGATCTTGGTTTCACCTGTCCAAAGAATGTTCTTCCAGAACTGTGCTGGCTTTTTTAGATGCTTTTTTAGCAAAGTCCAATCTAGCCTTTTTATTCTTGAGGCTTATGAGTGGCTTGCACCGTGCAGTGAACCCTCTGTATTTACTTTCATGCAGTCTTCTCTTTATGGTAGATTTGGATATTGATACGCCTACCTCCTGGAGAGTGTTGTTCACTTGGTTGGCTGTTGTGAAGGGGTTTCTCTTCACCATGGAAATTATTCTGCGATCATCCACCACTGTTGTCTTCTGTGAGTGTCCAGGGTTTTTTTGCATTGAGGAGTTCACCAGTGCTTTCTTTCTTTCTCAGGATGTACCAAACTGTAGATTTTGCCACTCCTAATATTGTAGCAATTTCTCGGATGGGTTTTTTCTGTTTTCGCAGCTTAAGAATGGCTTGTTTCACCTGCATGGAGAGCTCCTTTGACCGCATGTTTTCACAGCAAAATCTTCCAAATGCAAGCACCACACCTCAAATCAACTCCAGGCCTTTTATCTGCTTAATTGAGAATGACATAACGAAGGAATTGCCCGCACCTGCCCATGAAATAGCCTTTGAGTCAATTGTCCAATTACTTTTGGTCCCTTTAAAAACAGGGTGGCACATGTTAAGGAGCTGAAACTCCTAAACCCTTCATCCAATTTTAATGTGGATACCCTCAAATGAAAGCTGAAAGTCTGGACTTTATGTCCATGTCCATTATATAACTATAACTTGAATATGTTTCAGTAAACAGATAAAAAAAACAAAATTTGTGTCAGTGTCCAAATATATATGGACCTAACTGTATACATAAACTGTGTAAAGCTGTTTTAATTTTTTTTAAATATCGTCTTACTGTGTCCTACATCTGCTTTATATTTTGTATCGCTCGAGCTGTCGGTTCATGTAAATCTTCTTTATTTTTGTCTTCGCCATTTACTTTACTGTTCATTTTTCATAATGCCTTCATGTTCCCTGTTCATCCATCCATCCATCCATCCATCCATCCATCCATCCATCTTTTCTCCTTTATTATTCTTTTCTTAATTTTTTTTTTTGCTCCTCATGATACTTTCCCATCCTTTTTCTCACTCCGTCCTCCAACCTATTTTTCTCTCACCGTCCCTTTTTTAATCTCTCTTTCATCTCTTACTTTATGCTCTCTCTCTCTGTGTGTTCTACCACCACCACCACCTTTCTTTGCTCTCTCTGCCTCTTTTCTTCACCGTGTTTATCTGCACTGCAAATCAAGGTCACCCTTCACTCTGCTCTGCGTTTAAATAAAGGTTCAATTGAATTGAGTTGAATTACCTTTTGGAGACTCTGTATTGAGCCGTGGTGAGTTTTCCCGTAGCGGGGTCATGCACTGTGGCACGCTTTAGCTACTCCCAAGAACAAAGACAGAACAGAAAGCAGGAAGGAGAGACGCATGGAGGAAGAGGGGGGAAAAGAAGAGAAAAACAGAAGAAGGAGACGGTCAGTGATGCTAAACCGTGACTAGCAGCAAAACAGGGACAAATTGAATTAATTCCAGAAAATATAATGAAATTATTCACTCTGTTCAATTCAGTTTTTCTGCTCATCCCTATTCAGGTTGAGGTGTGTCCTGATTTGGGATTTCCCATAATGCCTATGGGAAAAGGCTTTTTTTTTTGGTCCCTGCTGCAACGCAGTCATGTTACAAACGACGGTAGGAAAAAGCAAAAGCACGCGTCCTTCTACATCCTCCACCGCTCTGAAAACACCAGAACTCCTCAGCAAGATCACATGATGCAGCTATTTTATAATAATAATAATAATAATATGTGTACTGTTTTTTATGACATATCAAACACAGTACGAGAACTTGTATCCAGAAGTCTGAGTTTCTCGGTAAATTCATCCATTTTGGTGACATGGGATTCTGCTGTGGAGTTCTGTGGCGGGTTCTTTTGTGTCCCTCCTGCACCAAAATTTACCTCTTGCTGATCCTGTAGGAGGCGGTCTCGAGCACTCCCGTGACGGGGTTCGAGATGGTGGCCCTCCGGAGCTACGGAGCCAAAAAAGTTAACACTGAGCTCCTTTCCATTTCTCAATGGTCCAAGTGAAGTTTGGAGATAATCACTGCTCATACATGTACTCTGTCATTTTAAAACGGATCTCTTAATGGTTCATCAGTCTGGTAGAAAGTTCTACAAGGAATAGTAAAACTGAGGCTTTCCCTTTCAGACAGGGTTCCAAAGCAGACATGTGGATCAGGACTGGGATTCTGTAAGACGTAACAAAAACACCGGGTGGGTTTTACTTTCATGAAGCAGGATAAAAGATGGACCGTGTTCAGTAACCGTTCATTCATCAGTGGCTGCGTTATCCTGGCTCGTGTCGCTCAACATGGACAGTGTGACGTCTTGAAAATGTGAAGCCACAACAGGTCTAGCACCATTGCTGGTTGGCTGCGGTATAATGTCTAGCCCTGCCCATCCCGTTGTGTTTCAATGACGAAATAGCCATATCATTTTTTTTCCCCCCAGTCTTTCCATCTGCAGTTTCCAATTTGAGCAGTTAGTTTTCCCAACACTGATAATCTACATATTTTATTTTAGTTTTTAAAAACTTATTAGACTATATCATATCATAAGAAAGTGTGGATACACTTGGGAATGACGTGACTGACAACCTTGGTGACGCGCTGGATCCTGGTATTGGAAGAAAAGGGTGGAGCTTATCAAATGAGCAGCTGTACCTGATTTTGAACTTCGTGCCTGAACTCCGGCTCCAAACTCAAAATGGCGGAGGAATAATGGCTTCATTTCTACAGAAAGGGTGGAGCCATGCCGTCCATGTTTTAACAATCACTGATGTCATTGTAGGTTGTATTTTACGAAACAGCACCACCAAGTTCATCATAAAATGAATGTAGGAAAAGTACAAATAAATAAATAGATAAATAAATGCTATAGGAATGAATGGGATTGATCAAACTGTGCGAGCGAGTGAGATTGGACATTCAAGAGGAAGAGAAAAGTTGTTGGATTAAAAAAAAAAAATTCCCATGAACACCTCGAATTCCAAAGTCAGGAAGTGAAAACCCTTCAACTTTGGAACTCGCTTTTGAGGGGCGGGGTTACATCACTCAGTGGTTTCTAGCCACACCCACCACTCTGGATCCTGTGGTTTCATTGAGGTTCTATTATATCGAGAATGCAATGTGTTCGCAAATCTGTAGCTTTAAACAGCAACCCAGATCGAGCTTTCTGAAGAAAGTTAAGTGTCGTTTCTGCTCGTGTGTGAGATTATGTCAGAAGGAAGTGATTAATTTTTTCATTCACTTGGCCAAACATGGTGTAGGTTTATGCATTTACTATTTTTAATGTTTCGTTCGATGGAGTGTTTGCTTAAAGGAACAGTCCACCGTACTTCCATAATGAAATATGCTCTTATCTGAATTGAGACGAGCTGCTCCGTACCTATCCGAGCTTTGCGCGACCTCCCAGTCAGTCAGACGCAGTCAGACGCGCTGTCACTCCTGTTAGCAATGTAGCTAGGCTCAGTATGGCCAATGGTATTTTTTGGGGCTGTAGTTAGATGCGACCAAACTCTTCCGCGTTTTTCCTGTTTACATAGGTTTATATGACCAGTGACATGAAACAAGTTCAGTTACACAAATTGAAACGTAGCGATTTTCTATGCTATGGAAAGTGCGCACTATAATGACAGGCGTACTAACACCTTCTGCGCGCTTCGGCAGCACATTGATATCTGAGCTCCATATCAATGCGCTGTCGAAGCGCGCAGAAGGTGTTAGTACGCCTGTCATTATAGTGCGCACTTTCCATAGCATAGAAAATCGCTACGTTTCAATTTGTGTAACTGAACTTGTTTCATGTCACTGGTCATATAAACCTATGTAAACAGGAAAAACGCGGAAGAGTTTGGTCGCATCTAACTACAGCCCCAAAAAATACCATTGGCCATACTGAGCCTAGCTACATTGCTAACAGGAGTGACAGCGCGTCTGACTGCGTCTGACTGACTGGGAGGTCGCGCAAAGCTCGGAGAGGTACGGAGCAGCTTGTCTCAATTCAGATAAGAGCATATTTCATTATGGAAGTACGGTGGACTGTTCCTTTAAGGTTAGACACAGGCTATAATTAACAATTATTCGCCGAAGAGAAAATCTGTGATTATTCTATCCAATTTCACTGGATGTGAGCAATCGTGCGCTCTGATTGGCTACTCTACTACTAGGCTATCAGCTCATATACCGTGAGTAGAGAAAAACAAAATGGCGGAGCGTGTTGCTGAACCAACCGAGGACAAAATAAAAACTGTACTTGAAAACAAAACCCCAAAAAATACAAAAAAAAGTAACAAAATATGAAATAAAAGTTGTTGGTTTTTTTTCAAGAATTATCATCACAGTTTTCACAAATTGCTCCTGTCATTTCGCCAGTTTGTTTACATTCTAAGTGGAAATTATTTTGTCGGGCGTTTTGGATAAAGATTTTATTTATCGAATTTGCAAAAAATAAAAATGCTCTGTTTCCGAAAATCCAGTGAACGTGGATAGAATAAAAGTTATTCCACTCAATCTCGTCTTGCATGGATCATAGACAACTATCAGCTCATGTATGACTCGACTTCATGGAATAACTGTGAATTATTTTTTTCACGGTCCAAATCCTGCGCTCTGATTGGCTGGCGAGCGGGTCCGTATCCTACGATACGGACCCCGGTTATGGACCTCTGGTGACTCGCTCATTCACAACAAGCATAGTAGCATTTTTTTGTCAACATTTATCTTTTTTTTCTAAGATTTATTTATAAGATTATCAAAAATCTTAAATTTTTGCCAGCATTTCTCAGGAGAATAGCATTAATTTTACATCATGGATAGCGATAACGACAGTCTTCACAGTGAAAGCGAGTTTTACTACCCTGAGGAAGAAGAAATAAAAGAAAACATTTCAGGAGAAAGCTAAAACCTGTAATTTGCTAACGCCGAGCAAAAACATGGCTGAATCCTGAATGACTCCTATTTGTATAAATAGGGGACTACATAGGCGTCAAAATGTAGTTTTTTTCCTGCCGTGGAAGTGCACTTGTATACCGAAGAGGAAGCCATTTGCATTACAGCCGTGAATGAGGATTCAAAATAGCATTAATTTTACAGCATGGATAGTGATAACAGTGTTCACAGCGAAAGCGAGTTTTACTCCTCTGAGGAAGAAAAAATTAAGGAAAACATTTCAGGAGAAAGCTAAAAACCTGTAACTTGCTAACAGTTTGAGCTCATTGGTTAATGAGGCCCATTTTGGACCATGTTATCCTAATACATATTACGTGAGGTAAAAACTTTAAACTAGTACAATCTCTTCTTCAAAGTTTCACCAAATGGTTTTATTTATGCAATATAAAGGTCATAATACTGTATAACTTTGGTCAAGCAAAAACATGGCTGAATCCTGAATGACTCCTATTTGTATAAATAGGGGACTACATAGGTGGCAAAATGTAGTTTTTTTCCTGCCATGGAAGTGCACTTGTATACCGAGGAGGAAGCAATTTGCATTACAGCCGTGAATGAGGATTCAAAATGGCGGCTCGGCTCAGTTTTGCCTTTCGGGAGCTCTCGTTTTCTGTTAGAATTTGGTAAAGAAAAAAATAAATATATTATTTACCAGCTTAAGGTCGGTCCGTATGGTGAAACACAGTGACCTCGGCCTTGAATACTGACCTCGACCCAGAGGGCCTCGCTCAGTACTTTCAAGACCTCGGTTGCGGTATTTCACGATACGGACCTCCCAGCTGGTAAATAACATATAATGAGACGAAGTCGAGGTTATTATTCACTGATATTCATTGAGCCTGAGGTGGATAATTGTTTTAGCATAAATACACAGGTGGGTTTTTTCTTTTTTTTTTAATAACTAAATAATCGTATTTAAAAAAGAAATTTTACTTAAAAAGCAGCATATGTAAACATATTAACTTGTGTAACTTGTCTAGGCTGAGTCACATCAAATATTTTGTTTTGAAATCAATAAAATAAATCACCACTCCACCTTACCTTTGAATAGTTTTAGACCAAACTTCGTAGCATCTTTAGTGCTTTTAGGAACAGCGTTTTCTTTCATCATTTGTAATTCTCCCTCACTTACAGTGACGAAGCAATTGGCCGCCATTTTGCCGAGTCGCTCGAACTGATTATCGAGAAAAAGTCCGAATTTCTTGACCAATCAGGGCACACGATTTCCTATAATCACCTGTGTACTTGTACTGAAACGTGTTATGTCCCCAACTTTTTCATTAAGTAGAGAAGAAAAATTTATAATTTTCATCTGGTCCCTTGAGAAACCATTAAAAAAAAAATTATACTGTAGAAACATTTTCTGATTTGCTAGTGTCGAATATACCGTCTCAGGATGACACTGAACTCATTTTGGTTCTAAAAGAATGGAAAAAGACTAAATGATTATTATTCAACACTGACTTAAGAGGAAGGACGGAAAATGAATCTATGAAAAGGAAAAATAGCTGATGTATGAAGGAAAAATCTGTACAAAGATTAACTGTGCTTCGATAAACACATCCATACAAATCATTATGTGTGCTGCTGAGGGGCGGAGCCAAGTGAATAGCTACACATGGCTGAGAAGACGGGCTAAAAACAAGCCCTGTAACTAAAATGTTAATCTGTACACCTGTAAAGTAAAGCCTCACATGGTATGAAATGTATAAACGTTACAATATCAGAGTCTAAACCAAAGCGTCATGTGACATCCGGCGACCAATCACAGATCAGCTTCAGAGAACCGAACTCACCCTGGGCTTGGCGAGCTCTTTGACCTTTCCCATCTCGTACTCGGAGATGATGTCGTGGTAGCGGACGATGCGGGGGCGGTCCCATTCGTCCTCCTGCTTGACGGGACCCAATACCAGACGAGGATTGCGCTTGTTGTCATAGTAGCGGCAGAACAGACGGCTCTGCCTACGAGAAGTCTGCAACAAAACAGCAAGAGTTTTTATAAGAGTTAATTAGAAGGAGTTTGACCAGCGGTACGACTGGAATTGGATTTCAATGAGCAACAGCTCATTCACAGGGACCTGCACGGTGGACGCTCCACACAATCTAAACCTAATAATAAATGGATTTGTACAACTATCCTGTTAGTTTACAAGTTAGAACACGTAAGGTTTCCTAAGGTGAAGATTTCGTAACATTTACAGAAGGAGTCTCGGTGCAGGGCTTGACATTAAACTCTTTAATCCACTCGGACAAGCAGGAAGATTTTTCACTCGTCCTGACCACAACCTTTTTATTCCTGTGTATTTACTAGTTCAGTGAAAGGAAAGTGATTTAACAAAGTTTATCAAAAAGCAGGTATAGTTATGATCATCATTATGCTTTAATGACTTATAGTTTGTCAATAAAACTCAGACTTTAGGCCACCCATTTTTTATCTTTAGGTTCACGGATTTTTTCAACATATTTTTGATGATGTCGGTCGAAATAAAAATAAGTGTCCTTGTCTAATTTTTTTTTTTTTGCATGGCAAAATTTCAATGTCGGATTAAGATGATAAAATAATTTAAATTCAAGAGACACACTTTACATACATACATACAGTGGGGCAAAAAGGTATTTTGTCAGCCACCAATTGTGCAAGTTCTCCCACTTAAAAAGATGAGCGAGGCCTGTAATTTTCATCATAGGTACGCTTCAACTATGAGAGACAGAATGAGAAAAAAAATCCAGGAAATCACATTTGTCTGATTTTTAATGAATTAATTGGTAAATTCCTCTGTAAAATAAGTATTTGGTCACCTACAAACAAGCAAGATTTCTGGCTCTCACAGACCTGTAACTTCTTCTTTAAGAGGCTCCTCTGTCCTCCACTCGTTATCTGTATTAATGGCACCTGTTTGAACTCGTTATCAGTATAAAAGACACCTGTCCACAACCTCAAACAGTCACACTCCAAACTCCACTATGGCCAAGACCAAAGAGCTGTCAAAGGACACCAGAAACAAAATTGTAGACCTGCACCAGGCTGGGAAGACTGAATCTGCAATAGGTAAGCAGCTTGGTGTGAAGAAATCAACTGTGGGAGCAATTATTAGAAAATGGAAGACATACAAGACCACTGATAATCTCCCTCGATCTGGGGCTCCATGCAAGATCTCACCCTGTGGGGTCAAAATGATCACAAGAACGGTGAGCAAAAATCCCAGAACCACACCGGGGGACCTAGTGAATGACCTGCAGAGAGCTGGGACCAAAGTAACAAAGGCTACCATCAGTAACACACTACACCGCCAGGGACTCAAATCCTGCAGTGCCAGACGTGTCCCCCTGCTTAAGCCAGTACATGTCCAGGCCTGTCTGAAGTTTGCTAGAGAGCATTTGGATGATCCAGAAGAGGATTGGGAGAATGTCATATGGTCAGATGAAACCAAAATAGAACTTTTTGGTAAAAACTCAACTTGTCGTGTTTGGAGGAGAAAGAATGCTGAGTTGCATCCAAAGAACATCATACCTACTGTGAAGCATGGGGGTGGAAACATCATGCTTTGGGGCTGTTTTCTGCAAAGAGACCAGGACGACTGATCCGTGTAAAGGAAAGAATGAATGGGGCCATGTATCGTGAGATTTTGAGTGAAAACCTCCTTCCATCAGCAAGGGCATTGAAGATGAAACGTGGCTGGGTCTTTCAGCATGACAATGATCCCAAACACACCGCCCGGGCAACGAAGGAGTGGCTTCGTAAGAAGCATTTCAAGGTCCTGGAGTGGCCTAGCCAGTCTCCAGATCTCAACCCCATAGAAAATCTTTGGAGGGAGTTGAAAGTCCGTGTTGCCCAGCGACAGCCCCAAAACATCACTGCTCTAGAGGAGATCTGCATGGAGGAATGGGCCAAAATACCAGCAACAGTGTGTGAAAACCTTGTGAAGACTTACAGAAAATGTTTGACCTCTGTCATTGCCAACAAAGGGTATATAACAAAGTATTGAGATGAACTTTTGTTATTGACCAAATACTTATTTTCCACCATAATTTGCAAATAAATTCTTTAAAAATCAGACAATGTGATTTTCTGGATTTTTTTTCTCATTCTGTCTCTCATAGTTGAGGTATACCTATGATGCATGATCCATACCTTACATGCCTCTCTCATCTTTTTAAGTGGGAGAACTTGCACAATTGATGACTGACTAAATACTTTTTTGCCCCACTGTATATAGTGTGTGCATGTGTTCTTGTGTATAAGTTTATAACACGGACTAGCATTCCAGTACTTACTTCTCTGAAGGTATATGTGGTCATATGACCGTTGAGCTCTCATGAGCACATCGAAGGCTGATACGTTCGTGCTACTTGATTCGATAGGACTCTCTGCGGCACCATCCTCTTCTAATTCCATAGTCAGATACTTGCAGCCAAAATCGTGAACTAACGTTATGGCAGGCATATTTGGCATCGTGCTCGTTACATCACCACCTTCTTTCTGAGAACCAAAGATCGTTTTGATCTTTTCATTGTTTACTTTCAACGCTTGAGAGACGAAATCGCCCATGTTTTGGTTAGTGAGACAGTGAAAAGACTTTTCTTTACCACACTTTATGCTTACGTACAGTTGAGGCGATAGCTCGGAATCCATGCTGTCAGCCATGGTCAGCACGAGGTTGACACTGTCGTAAAGCGGTTGTAAATACCATAAAAACATTCAAGTGAATACTCAATGTCGTAAATAGTTTCATTTTCAGACTCGGCTGAAGTGGATATATACAACACACATTGTCGTTTGTATTTGCGATTCTAATACTTTTTACTTAAAGAAATATGACCTAGTACCAGGGATACAGTGCTGTTACAAGAAAAATATCTGAATATTTTTTTTTACATTTCTTTTTGTACGTTTCGGCGGTGAAAACGAAAATAAAAATACGCGCAGACTTTTTATTTTTCTAGCGGTAGTATTTAACTGCCGTCAGTGGATCCGTGATCCGAAAAATCTAAAATGAGTCGCCTTAACTGTGACAATAATTAGAAACTATCCAAAGCCGCATTAACCTGATCTGCAGCGTTAAGAGTTAGACTCGCCCACATTCAAAGCTTCTGCAGGAAATAAAGTTAAATCCTGATTAATCCAGTAAAACTTGAAGTACAAATTAATTTTGAGTTGGACATGATAAGGGGGACAGAATCACGCTGTGAATGAAAACGAACCGTAAGTGAGTTCGGCACGGTTGGAAAACTCCCAGAAAATATTTTACCACATTTGCGATGGTTAATGTTAATGTGAACCACACAAAAGAAAAATACAATGAATGTCCGAATGAAATGAAGATTCACCACAGATATTTATTTTATTAAATGTCATGATCCGCCCCGGACTTCCACTCCGGAGATTTACTATCTCCCAGTTCAGCGCAATCCAGATCCGGGACGGGACTTCCATCTTGCCGGCATTCACTTCCTGGTCTGCTCTGCTGTGTATAAATAGGCCGTTCTCAGAAAGAGGCGTGAACGTCTTTGCCAGAACGTCTTGTCCGTTTCTCACGTTGTCTCTGTGCCATTTTTTGCTCTCTGTTTTGCCTAGTCTTAGCCACAGTTGTTTGCACTCATGTTTTGTCAGTTTTTCAGATTTTTTTGCACTACGGTTTTTTTGTCTCCAGTTTTTGTCAGAACTATTTTTCATGTTTTTTCATATTAGCACTTTGTCTTTGTCTACCTCATTGTTGTCTGGATTATTTCTGCTATTTTTGTTCATTGACTCTTTTTGGACTTAAATTAAATCATTTTTTTATTCCTTGGATTTTCTGGTTTGTGTTCTGCTATTGGATCTTAACTCACCACATCTCGCCACCCTTAACGATTAAGGTGTCTGATCGCTATTTCTCCAATTTCAATGAGTCTAATAATCTATAACCAGAACGTCAAGGACGTAGGAGCTCATCCGACCTGCCATCCAAACACCCATGACGACCAAAACATCGAACAGAACCGAAATGTGACGGTGTGAGAGAGGACCAACCTCCACGACAAATTGTTTACAACAGGAAAAATCAACAAAGGACTAAAATTTTGTTCCCTGAGACGAGATCGACCCAAAACATCGATCAGAACTGAATTCGCATGATAAATGAGAGACAACTCTGGTCAGAAGAAAATGTCTTAAGTTGACGTGGTTACTAATTTTGTTCGCAAAAAAATTGACAATACAATTGTGCAGAAGGTCAACCTCTTTCAAATAAAACTAACAATCAGAACAGAAATCCATGGAGAACTGACGGAGGAGATATGATTTAACTGAATTGTGGACGGACGACGGACACCACACCATCGCAACAGCTCATCAGCCTTACGGACAGATGGGCTAATTAGATATTACGATGTGGTTATTTTTACGCACGCACCTGCTGTACTTGGCTTCCCCGGATCACTGAGGGGATTGAACTAGTTTTGATGGAACTTCATTGATGTAACTCTTGAATAATTTCTATAAAAATGGTGATTTTTAACAAATATTCAGCACAGGCTGATGCAGATTTGACTTGTCTGGACAAAACATTTGATTGTCCCGGACAGTCGGACTACCGTTAATGTCGATCCATGCAGTGTCAAAACTTTAACAGTCAGATGTAAAGCTGTTAAATCTTCTGACATGGGGGGGAAAATCTATGGAAAGCCTTTGCGGTAACATGAAACACTGAACTTGCTTCATAATTTTGGAGCCAGAATGAAGTGTTTTGAGTTGACAAATTGTGTTATAATAGCTGTAGCTTTTCTGTAACCGCACGGCGCATACTTACTTAGTAAAGGGAAGAAAGCGAGAGAGGGTGAAGAGTGATGATTAAAATAAAAAGTAAGATTATGTTGAGCTCTCACCATTTTCATGCCCTCTCCTCTGCACAGCTGCTCGTATCTCTTCCTCTCAGGTAGCGGGTCTCTGGAGCGCTCCATCTGCACGTCCCGCTTATCCACCTGTTTATTCTGTTGCTTTTCACCGTCTGCAGCTTCTTCTGCTTTCCTCTGCTTCTCCAGCTGGACTTCGAAATACTTCAGGTTTCCATTGGCGCGCTGGTGTGTGGGATCTGGCAACCGCACGCATAAAAACAGCTTCAGTTTCAACTAAATTAAAAAAAAAATCACCTCATGGGATAATTGAGAATGCAGACGTTTCTGAATGGAGACGTCTCACAACTTTTCACTGGAGAACAACAGGAACTGAACAAAAGCTATGTTCTGGAAAATGTTAAAGCTTAATCAGGTCCTGAATTTTTGTTCTTTCCACTGTTTAATACAACATTTTTTTTTTCCTTAATCAGACAGCAAGAAAAACAAGCTCACATTAAAGTGTGAGATAAAAATGCAAACATATTGACTGGATTGTCGAGCAGTACATACAATTTAAAAAAAATTTAAAATAAGACGAGCCAGAACAAAGCAGAAAATAATAATAAAAAAAAACTCGAGATAAACTTTAGTTAAATTGGTTTCGTAAATGTTTATGAAGGGTGCTTGGTGTGTGTTTGTTTGTTTTTACCCAGTTTGAGCATCCTCTTGGTGAGCTCCAGCGCTCGGTCTAACTCGCCCTGCTGATAAATGGCATAGCTGAGGTAGTCCAGGACGGTCACTTTGTCCACCGGCGAGTCCTCTCCATCATCCAGTTGTTTGAGAGCCTGAGTCATCCACAGCTCGGTGTGGTAGTAATCCACCTCCGAGTAGGCCACCTTCCCCAGCTCGAAACAGTCCTCCACCGTCATATGGCTCTTATAGACCACACCTTTGAGAGACAGACCACTAATTACTTCTACAAAGCTATTCCTCCATAACTACCTCCACCAACTGTGCTGGAGGAGGTTGTTTTCGCCTCCATTTGTTTGTTTGCTTGTCTGTTCCCAGCATAATTCAAAAAGTAGTCAACAGATTTGGATAAAATTTGGTGGAAAGTTGGGCCATGGGTCAAGGAACAATTGATTCGATTTTGATCCAAATCTGGATATATATATATATATATATATATATATATATATATATATATATATATATATATATATATATATATATATGCGGATCCAAATATGTATGCAGATCTGGGATTTTTTTTTTTATTTGTTCACAATACAACTCAAAAAGTAGTGTACATATTTAAATGAAATTTGGTGGAAAAGTTGGCTATGGGCCAAGGAACTATTGTTTATATTTTGATCCAAATCCGCATATGTATGCAGATCCAAGCTCTAGATATGTATGTAGATCCAGTATTGTTTTTCTTTTTTGTTCTCAACATAACTCAAAAAGTAGTGAACGGATTTGGATGAAACTTGGTGGGAAGGTGGGCCGTGGGCCAAGGAACCATTGATTTGATTTTGATCGAAATCCACATATGTATGCAGATCTGGGATTTTTTTTTTCCCAATGTAACTCCAAAAGTAGTGAATGGATTTGGATGAAATTTGGTGGAACGGTAATCCATGGGCCAAGGAACCATTGATTAAATCTTGATCCAAATCTGGATATCTATGTAGATCCAGCATTTTTTCAAAAAGTAGTGAACAGATTTGGATGAAATTTGGCGGAAAGCTTTAGTATTATCCTCAGTTCAAGTGATTTTAATGTTGATAACATACAGTGGGGCAAAAAAGTATTTAGTCAGCCACCAATTGTGCAAGTTCTCCCACTTAAAAAGATGAGAGGCCTGTAATTTTCATCATAGGTACACTTCAACTATGAGAGACAGAATGGGGGGAAAGAATCCAGGAAATCACATTGTAGGATTTTTAATGAATTAATTGGTAAATTCCTCGGTAAAATAAGTATTTGGTCACCTACAAAACAAGCAAGATTTCTGGCTCTCACAGACCTGTAACAACTTCTTTAAGAGGCTCCTCTGTCCTCCACTCGTTACCTGTATTAATGGCACCTGTTTGAACTCGTTATCAGTATAAAAGACACCTGTCCACAACCTCAAACAGTCACACTCCAAACTCCACTATGGCCAAGACCAAAGAGCTGTCAAAGGACACCAGAAACAAAATTGTAGACCTGCACCAGGCTGGGAAGACTGAATCTGCAATAGGTAAGCAGCTTGGTGTGAAGAAATCAACTGTGGGAGCAATTATTAGAAAATGGAAGACATACAAGACCACTGATAATCTCCCTCGATCTGGGGCTCCATGCAAGATCTCACCCTGTGGGGTCAAAATGATCACAAGAACGGTGAGCAAAAATCCCAGAACCACACGGGGGGACCTAGTGAATGACCTGCAGAGAGCTGGGACCAAAGTAGCAAAGGCTACCATCAGTAACACACTACGCCGCCAGGGACTCAAATCCTGCAGTGCCAGACGTGTTCCCCCTGCTTAAGCCAGTACATGTCCAGGCCCGTCTGAAGTTTGCTAGAGAGCATTTGGATGATCCAGAAGAGGATTGGGAGAATGTCATATGGTCAGATGAAACCAAAATAGAACTTTTTGGTAAAAACTCAACTTGTCGTTTGGAGAAGAAAGAATGCTGAGTTGCAACCAAAGAACACCATACCTACTGTGAAGCATGGGGGTGGAAACATCATGCTTTGGGGCTGTTTTTCTGCAAAGGGACCAGGACGACTGATCCGTGTAAAGGAAAGAATGAATGGGGCCATGTATCGTGAGATTTTGAGTGAAAACCTCCTTCCATCAGCAAGGGCATTGAAGATGAAACGTGGCTGGGTCTTTCAGCATGACAATGATCCCAAACACACCACCTGGGCAACGAAGGAGTGGCTTCGTAAGAAGCATTTCAAGGTCCTGGAGTGGCCTAGCCAGTCTCCAGATCTCAACCCCATAGAAAATCTTTGGAGGGAGTTGAAAGTCCATGTTGCCCGGCAACAGCCCCAAAACATCACTGCTCTAGAGGAGATCTGCATGGAGGAATGGGCCAAAATACCAGCAACAGTGTGTGAAAACCTTGTGAAGACTTACAGAAAACGTTTGACCTCTGTCATTGCCAACAAAGGGTAGATAACAAAGTATTGAGATGAACTTTTGTTATTGACCAAATACTTATTTTCCACCATAATTTGCAAATAAATTCTTTAAAAATCAGACAATGTGATTTTCTGGATTTTTTTTCTCATTCTGTCTCTCATAGTTGAGGTATACCTATGACGAAAATTACAGGCCTCTCTCATCTTTTTAAGTGGGAGAACTTGCACAATTGGTGACTGACTAAATACTTTTTTTGCCCCACTGTATGGCTTGGTGGAGATCTACACTCTACTGTGCACCCTTTTAGTTATAAATGATGTTATGAATAGTTTAATAAACACTCAGTGTCTAATCTCAAGCTTTAAACATCATGGTTTTTTTTGTTTACAGTGACTTATTACAGCTAGATGGAAACATACTGTACATGGGGTCACCTTTATTAGCTAACTAACATTGGTTAATATAATTAAAAATACATTTTGAAAAAAAAATCCTTTAAGTGAAAACAAGATTTATTGAGATTTATTGGGGGGGATAAAAATCAGTCCCACCCTCTGATGTCAAAAAAATCATTTTTCTCTCTCTTTTTTAACATTTCATCCAGTAAGCACAAGTCATTGTTTATTATTAAAGGAAGTAGTAAGTAACACTACGTTCAGACTGCAACCTGAAACGACCCATATCCGATTTGTTGTGAAATCCGATTTTTTTGTTAGGCCGTTCACATTACCAATTACAGTATATGAAACATGTATGCGATCTCCAATATGAACGGAAAACGACCCAAAAGTGTCCCGCATGCGCAAATTGACACGTAATAAGCACATCTACGTAATACGTAAACAAAAAAAAAGCGCACTCTTCAAGTTTGCAAGTAAAGCATGGAGATGAGGCGAGACCTGGCGATGTGGTTTTTGTGGCGGCGGCGGAACTCACACAATAATCTGATTAATGTGGGCAGCAGACTAATGAGACCGAAGGTGTCAAATTACTGGAAATTTCCAAAACAATCTTATAATCTTGTAATACAGGATGATTTAACATCCAGGTCCCTACCAAATCCACCATTATTCTATATTCATAATTCTATAAAAGCCTATTTAAATTCTGAAAACTGTACAAATGTTGTTGTTTTCCACCAAAGAGGCGGGATTAGCCAACGCAGAATAGTGACGTTTGTCTCTTGTTGATGACGTGTAGGTCGCATGAATGCGACCTGTCCGGTCAGACTGCAGTCGCATGTGAAAATAACGGATATGCATCGGAATTATGACCACATATCCAAGCGGCCTGGGTCGCATGTGAAAAAAATCGGATCTGTGTTGTTCAGATTGTCAATAACGAATCGGATACAGGTCGCATATGGGCAAAAAAATCGGATATGGGTCGTTTCAGGGTGCAGTCTGAACGTAGTCTAAGTAATATTTATTTATAAAGCACATTTAAAAACACAGTTTTAAACTGACCAAAGTGCTGTACAGAGTTAATAAAACAAGAAGGAATAAATAATCACAGAAAAGGGATAACACACGCAATTATAAACAAAACCACAACTATAAGTACACAGGAGTTTTGAGAAATGGAGCAGGAAAAGGGGGTGAAGACGAAGGAAAAGCCAGAGTATAAAGGTAAGTTTTAAGTCAGGATTTGAAAATTAAAATGGAAGAGGCACTTTTAACATTAAAAGGTAATTGGTTCCATAGACATGGAGCGGCAACAGAGAAAGCCCTGTCACCTTTCGTTTTCATGCGTGTTCTGGGCACAATTAACAAGTCTTTATTTGCAGATCTAAGGGATCTGGATGTGGATTGTGTGTGGATGAGGCTACTAATATAGGATGGAGCCTGGCCATGTAAAGCTTTAAAAACAAGCAGTAAAAGCTTAAATTTTGCCCTGAATTGAATGGGGAGCCAATGCAAGGAGGCAAGAGTTGGAGTAATATGCTCCTGCTTCCTAGCACCTGTCAACAGTCTCGCAGCTGCATTTTGGATTAATTGAAGACGTGATAGAAAAGACCGAGGGAGGCCAAGGTATAAGGAATTGCATAGTCTAAGCGTGATGTGATGAAGGCATGAATGACTTTCTCCAAATCATGATAGGACAGAAAGGATTTGAGTTTGGCAATGATTCTTAACTGATAGTAAGTGTTTTTGACGACAGAGCTGATTTGTTTATCAAGGCGGAGCTCAGAGTCAAGGATGACCCCCAAGTTCCTGGCGTGGGACTTGACATATGGGGAGAGATAATCTAAGCTATTAGAGAAGTGGTTTAGAGATTTATGAGGGCCAAAAATGATAACTTCAGTTTTATCGCTGCTTAGTTGAAGAAAATTATTTGACATCCAAGCCTTAATGTCATGGAGGCAGTTAATGAGAGATTGGATGGAAGCATTAGTTTTTAAAAGGAGATACAGCTGGGAGTCATCAGCATAAAGGTGGAAAGAGATGTTGTGCTTCCTAATGATGTTGCCTAGAGGTAGCATATACAGGCAGAATAAAATTGGCCCCAGTATCACAGATGCCTACCCCAAATTTTGAATTTCAGTATTCTTGAAAACATTTTTCAGTATTTTGGAATGACTTTCAGTAACATTAATTTATGCGCATTTCCATTATAAAGAGGTGTATATACCAATATGTTTAACATTTAAATTATTAAAAAGAACTGTTTTGTGTGAATTGAATAAACAAAACATGAGCAGCCATCTCAATTGAATTTCCACTCAACAAATTTCTAGAGCATACAATATATCACATTTTTCTAAATACAATAGTCAGGGATGTGATTTGGGGCTGCTGAAATTATCTGAAAATTTTAGCCGGGGGTCCGGGGGCCGCAGGCCCCCAGCTGGTCCAGGGCAGCGCCCTGGTGGGGGGACAAGGAGGGCAAAGCCCCCCGAAGCTCCTGGGTTCTGGGGTTTTCTGACTTAAAAATTGTACTAAAATGGCAAGCAAACACACAAGAAAAAACTTGTCATGATTAACAAATTCAAGCCAATTTAATGGTCAACATGCAACTCTGAGCCCCTATAGTAAATTCAATGATTCTTAACTGACAAAAAGCCAAAACATGAAACCTAAAAATGCCATTCTAAATTAAATCATCTGCATTAGAATAAATAGAAAATTGTATAAGGAAAAACAAAATTTATACTTTCAATTACTGTCGAAGTTGAACATGTGCCTTTTCAAACAAGCATGATGCAACATAAGAATTCATCCACAAGTCTTCAGGAACTCTCAAAGAAAAAAGATGCGAGCATCCATGTCCAGTTCCAGCATATCAGTCACTTTTTTCTGCAGTTTCTACTCTAGCAAGGTCAACTTCATATACATAACTCACTTATAGTGTTCACTCACTTAAGGATAATCATAACTCCACAGTGTTCACTCACTTAAGGATATTCAGAACCCCAGTGTTCACTCACTTACGGATATTCAAAACTACTATGTTCACTCACTTAGGTTTCGTTTCTATCCCGGGCTCCAGCCCGACTTTGCACGCTCGTAGCTCGGGCAGGGGAGGTCCCAGCCTGCCCAAACTTGACAGCCAGAGACCTCTGCCCTCCCCCCAAAGAACGAAATTGCTGAACAAATGTCTCATAGTCTTATGTCCAACATCTGTAGCAACCTCTTTCTCCAACCATTCCCAGCGGAACTTGTTTTTCACTATTCTGTCAATTTATTTAACTCGATTTGCATCTTTACGCTCGATCACGGAGGCTGCCATCTTTCAACTCTGTTTGAAGCGAGCTTACGTACAGCTATCTAACAAGCGCGTTCATTGGTTGTTACAGAGCGATGGGCCAATCACGTACCTCGTTTCATCTCAATGACGGAATTACTGAAAGTCGGAACGAATAGGATACGAATGAGGATTTTTGAGCGAAAAATCGGAAATTTTTTTTTTCAAATTTTGAGGTGAAAAAAGCGGAATTCCGCGAATTCGCGGAAAAATCACATCCCTGAATAGTGTTCCCTGTTTGCAGACATTACGGCTGACTACCAAGCATTGGTATTGAATGTAACTCCTCAAAAGTATTATATTATATTGCCTGGCAAAATGTTCTACCTGTTAACGGATTCTAATAAAATTTAAAAAAAATTCTTATTTCATGCCAAAGAGAGTCCGACATTGTTATCTTAATGTCCCAATATATAAATACTTCAGCATAATGCTTCAGAAGAGACATTGAATAAAATGACATTTATAATTGTATTTAAAACAGTGGAATGATCAATTTTTTGCCACAATCCCAACAACACTAATCATAAAATTCTGTTTTTGATCATACTACATGTACATTTGCACTTGCAACACTGAAAAGACTTTGAATTAAAGAAGTACAGCCAGTGTTTGATATTTCAGTGAATAAAAATCAAACATGTAAAAAGAAACTGAATAAGTTTAACTCACATTTCATGGCACTAATTGGCAAGTTCAACTCCAAGCACAGGTCAACCATCACCGCTTCAGCACGCGTCACGTTCCGTGTCTTTTCATCCACAGATTTCATAAAAAACTGCTGGATACCCCCAGATTTACTTTCCGCCTGACTCGCCATTTCAGCATACTCCATATGTTTTTTGGAGTTGACATGCCGCGTGCAGTCATCGCGACCACCATGAGTGATGTTAATGTCAGTTCTACACAGTTTGCAGTGCGCGTATCCATTGCCCTTTTGACTGGGTGTAACGCACGGCCATTCTACCGTATCGAAAATAGCGCGAACAAATGTGCGGAATCTGCGCATGTCACACATAGCATGTGTGGTTGTCGTAAAAATAAATAGCCTAGCCGTGAATCGCGCATGGATTGAAAAAGTCGCTTGGACATTTTAAAAACAACTCACTGGAATTTTTTAAGACTTTATAATAATTCCGTACAGAATAACACTGTTTGCCGTAACATCGTATTTGCGTAACTTTTCCGTACAAAATACGGCCAATCCGTACTAGTAGGCATCTCTGCAGTATGGACCCCTGAGGTACCCCATAGAAGACAGGGGCAGAGGAGGAAAAGAAATTTTCTAAAGAAACGGAAAAAGTCTTCTGGGTGATGTAAGAGATGAACCAGTCTAACGGTGTACCAGTAATGCCCACCCAATGTTCAAGGCGGGACAGTAGGATGTTGTGGTTGACTGTGTCAAAAGCTGCACTAAGGTCCAATAAAATCAGAATAGCATTTTCACCAGAGTCTAAAGTGAGTAAGAGATCATTTGTCACCTTTAACAGAGCCGTTTCAGTGCTATGGAGAGGTCTGAAACCTGACTGAAAGGGTTCCAGTAACTCATTTGAACTTAGGAAAGGTAACAGCTGTAACAGAACAACTTTTTCTAGCACTTTTGAGATAAAAGATAGCTTTGATATGGGACGGTAATTTTTTGGATGCCTGGCATCAAGGTTGTTTCTTAAGCACGGGTTGGACAACTGCATGCTTAAAACATGCTGGGACAGTGCCGGTGGTTAGGCATGAATTTATGATAACTTGGATGCTAGGGCCAACTATATCAAAAGTAGCTTTACTGATTTGAGAGGGAACAACATCCTGGGGTGAGGATGTAGGTTTCATATGCATTACTATATCCTTTAGCTCTGAGAAGGAAACCTGTTGGAATTGGTTAAAAACAGCTGTGGCACCTGGCCGGTCCAGAAGAGGAAGCTAATCTACTCCGGTAAAAATGGACAATTTATTAAATTGTTTGAGATTGAGACCATGGTTTCTGTTAAACGTTTTGTATTTTTCAGCAGTAGTATATGAAATTGGCAGTATTTTTACAAGTAGGAATTTCTTTTTAAACTTCTTTTCTTGCTTTTTTTAAACCTATTCTAATATTTTTCCAACAGACTAAACCTAATTTATTAGATTTATTTCCTGACTATCAACTCCTCCCCCAGTCTGCTTCTTCGTTTACTACATTTACTTTACTATTAGAGATTCTTTATATTTATATTTTTAAGGGGGTGGCACGGTGGTGTAGTGGTTAGCGCTGTCGCCTCACAGCAAGAAGGTCCTGGGTTCGAGCCCCGGGGCTGGCGAGGGCCTTTCTGTGTGGAGTTTGCATGTTCTCCCCGTGTCCGCGTGGGTTTCCTCCGGGTGCTCCGGTTTCCCCCACAGTCCAAAGACATGCAGGTTAGGTTAACTGGTGACTCTAAATTGACCGTAGGTGTGAATGTGAGTGTGAATGGTTGTCTGTGTCTATGTGTCAGCCCTGTGATGACCTGGCGACTTGTCCAGGGTGTACCCCGCCTTTCGCCCGTAGTCAGCTGGGATAGGCTCCAGCTTGCCTGCGACCCTGTAGAAGGATAAAGCGGCTAGAGATGATGAGATTTTTAGACGTGTTTTAGTAGATTTTTTATACAAATACAAATACAGAATACACGCAACATGGATATGTTAAAACAGCACAGATCTCGCTCTCGCACATAAACACACACATACCAGGCAGATCTCCAACGGAGATGGTGTTGGCTGAGAGCTGGTATGTGTCCTGCAGTCGGAGTAAAGCTTTCGCTGCTCCTTTCTGATCCTCATCATCAGGGAAGTACTGCCTCTGTACTGTCAGATTAGAGATAAACCCTACACACACACACACACACACAGAAGAAGCAGTTAGCTGGTTCTGTATGCTCTGCGCTGTCTGTATTTGTAAGATAAGTCTGTGAAGATTCTCAGTCATCCAGGTCATAGTAAACTGTGGGTGATAAAAGAGAGCAACTGGACTTGCTTGAAGATTCCTGAAGACGTTTCACCTCTCATCTGAAAGGCTTCTTCAGGTCTGATTAATAGGGAGTATCAGGTATTTATCCCCTCATGGATAAAAAGCAATTCTAAGGTGTCCTTGAGTCATCCTGTTGGTGTGGGTCACTGGGGGCTGGGTGTGAACGGCCTAGAGAGTCGTTGGGGTGATCAATGGGTTGTTGGTTCTCCCTGTCCTCCTGTGAGTCACTGAAAACCGCTGGGTTTTGGTGTGCATTCAGTTGTCTGGGAAGCGTGCCAAGGACTGCATTGTAGGTGGCTGATAAATGGTGTCTTAGACCACCACCTCTGTTCAGTGCTGGTTGTTCCAGGTTGACAAAAATGGCTTCTTTAACTCCTCGCTCATACCACCGATCCTCTCGGGATCCTCTTTCCTATTGGGGAAACAAAACAACCGCTTCACAGGCGCATGGTTCAACACCGGAGAGCCAGTTCCTCAGGCCAGGACTCTGCTGTCTATCTTCATCTTAACAACAAAGGACACTCATTTCAGGATTGCAACGTACGCGTTTTAGCCAGAGAGGATCGCTGGTATGAGCGAGGAGTTAAAGAAGCCATTTTTGTCAACCTGGAACGGCCATCACTGAACAGAGGTGGGGGTCTAAGACACCATTTATCAGCCACCTACAATGCAGTCCTTGGCACACTTCCCAGACAACTGAATGCACACCAAAACCCAGCTGTTTTCAGTGACTACGTTTACATGCACGTCCAAATCGAGCTGCTGTTGGTAATCGAGCAAAGGGTCCCAGCAGGGGTGCCAGAGAAATCCAGCCCTACATGCACAAGTGAAATCGGGCTATTGTGCAAGGTGCATTGTGCACCCGAGCCGCACGTGGCGCTACACGCCCCATCGTGTTGGTACACTTCCGGTTGTCGTCATGAAGAAGAGCTATAGTGTTGCCAGATACTGCTGACGTTTTCCAGCCCAAAACATGTTCAAATCCGCTAAAATGCACTTAAAACCCCCAAACTGGCAACACTAGAGTTCCGTGTTCATGCTGTTCGGCTTGCTCTAACAGACTATGGCTACAAACTGTCCGGCGCAGACCACTGTTTTGTAAGACAACTTATTTTGCACAATAATATTTTTCTAAAGTCCATTTTTTGCTTACAAAAAAATATATTTTTTTTTGTTTACAATTTAACTTATGTCTTAATAAACACACAAAAAGTTCAATTGTTTTGTTTTTATTGACATTCTTCAGATGTTGGACATTATTTATATATATATATATATATATATATATACACACACACACACACACACACACACACACACACAAATACAATGACTTGTTTATGTACACAATTCACAGCTATGCAACAGCTGTACAGATGTATTTGGTGATACAGTAAGTGAGCTAAATTTTAACAGTGCAAACAATGCCACAAAAAGAAAAGATTCATGCCGTTGTCATGATTCGTTGTCATGCCGACCGAGGCTGTTGTGTTTCCCGCTTGTGGTCTCGTCACTCGTCACTTCCGGAAGTAGCTCGACAACTAGCTCGATAAGGTTTACATGCACAAAGTAGCTCGGCAGAAATCGCATAAACTAGGTCGTGTAGCTCAATTCCGAGAAATCAAGTTCGGTTCAATTTCAGCCGAATTAAGGTGTATACATGGCATTTTGAACTTCGATTTCAGTCGAGTAACGGCAGAAATTCGATTCTCTCTATGTGCATGTAAACGTAGTGAGTGACTCACAGGAGGACAGGGAGAACCAACAACCCATTGATCACCCCAACGACTCTAGGCCGTTCACACCCAGCCCCCAGTGACCCACACCAACAGGATGACTCAAGGACACCTTAGGATTGCTTTTTATCCATGAGGGGATAAATACCTGATACTCCCTATTAGTCAGACAGAACTGAAGAAGTCTTTCGGATGAGAGGTGAAACGTCTTCAAGAATCTTCAAGCAAGTCCAGTTGCTCTCTTTTACCACCCACAGTTTGTAAGATAAGTATATTTTACTGTGCAGACGGACCGTCCGCGGTGTTACTGAGCACGAGGCTCTCCACATCAGCCCACTCCGTGTTCAGTCTCTTCATCAGCTTGAAGGCGTTGACCGGGTGGCCTACGAAGCGCTCAGGGTCCTCCATCGCTGTTATTGTCAGAGAGTCCAGCTTCTCAGCCCATCTGACACACACACACACACACACACACTTTTTGTAGTACTTGTCTGGACTAAACATTATATACTGTTTTTTTTTATACCCAATAGTTTTCCACATTCCTCTTTTCATCCTGTTCCAATCTATACTCCACCTTTTTTCCCTTCTGGTACCATGTGAGTGGCAGCCAGTTTCAGCAGCTCTTACTGTTTTTTGTTCTTTTTCTCGTCTTTAGTCGTACCCTTAGGATTTAATTTTACTCGTTTGCGTGCAACGACGGATGTGCTTTTGGTGAGACTTTTGTGTTTTTTACTTGTTCTGGGACTTGTAAATTTCCCAGGCATGCCACTGGGGAGGGCGGCACGGTGGTGTAGTGGTTAGCGCTGTCGCCTCACAGCAAGAAGGTCCAGGTTCGAGCCCTGTGGCTGGCGAGGGCTAGTCTGGCTAACGCAACTTCAAAGCTCTGCGAGCATTGGTCTGGCAAAGATATTAAGCCCAACCGTTTCCCAAAGGCATGGTTGACCCACCTCCCTGAAATGCCTCAGTTTGCTACTGGTCGAAGCCAGAAAAGGCTGTGACGAAGCTTAAACCAATCACATCACTCTTTTCGTCTGACGTGTGACGCGACGGAAACTGCTTGAGTAACAGGAAGAAGATAAATACCTCCAGGGCTGCTCTTTGCTCCGTTTTCAATGAGAACTTCCCGTTGAATGCTTTCAATACAGCATCTACCGCTGTGTCAAAGGCTTGCCGCTGCTCCATGTTCGTAATGTTTCTAGTGAATGAAGCGCTTCCGGCATAGATTCTGTAAACAATCTATGGCTTCCTACTACGTCACTGCCTTGAACACGCCTCTACCCAGGGCCGTTGGAGATGCTCAAAGTTGATTGGCTCCCGATTTTTCGGGAGCTTGGAAGAGCTGGAGATAGCTTGCCTTGCCAGACTAAGTTCGCAACAGGCCCCCGTGTTGCGTCACACTTAGGATGGGTGGGCCCAGGCTAGGCGAGGGCCTTTCTGTGCGGAGTTTGCATGTTCTCCCCGTGTCCACGTGGGTTTCCTCCGGGTGCTCCGGTTTCCCCCACAGTCCAAAGACATGCAGGTTAGGTTAACTGGTGACTCTAAATTGACCGTAGGTGTGAATGTGAGTGTGAATGGTTGTCTGTGTCTATGTGTCAGCCCTGTGATGACCTGGCGACTTGTCCAGGGTGTACCCCGCCTTTCACCCGTAGTCAGCTGGGATAGGCTCCAGCTTGCCTACGACCCTGTAGAACAGGATAAAGCGGCTAGAGATGATGAGATGAGATGCCACTGGGGATATCTAAAAAAAAAAAGTGAATGTCAAGCCAGGGGGTGTGGGGGCAACGCCCTGCTGGGGGGTCTGGGGGCCAAAGGCAGAATTCATAGCACATATTTTAAAATTTGAGAAACTTTTAGAATAAAATGCATGCAAACTTTCAAATTACAAGAACATAATTTTTCACACTTTCAAGAAATCTCATGACCACTGAGGGGTATTTCATCTGACTGGCTCCACTCCTCGGACTAGTGGAGGGCTACTAAAACTTATCAAACATCATTACCATTTTTAATAAGTTTAGTTTCAGTAAATATTACTGAAACGGGATAGCATTTTTGAAAATTAGTTAATACAAGAACACAATGTACATGTACACAATGTACAATGTTCTTTAGCTCATAACTTTATTATATTGCTGAAAAATTACACATCCTAAATTGGCAGCATGCTTTTTCTTTTTCTTGGGTGGAAGTCTTTCAAAGTTTTCCCCAGTCCATGGATCAGTTTGTAAGTTGCACTACTCCTTGCCATGTGAAGTGCATCCAAGGCTTCTTTTTTTTTTTAGCTACTTCTTTACACAAGGGTACAAGATCTTCTACATCACTCATGGCCAGAGTTTTCTCTGCAGCAAAAGCTAAGATTAAAGCCTGAAAAAATAAGTTTTAAAAGAAGTTAAAATCACAGTACATATCTGTTAATATCAACATGTACAGTATTTAAATTCGAGAAGCATTAAACCACAACATTAACAGTTTCATGCAAAAGCATACAGGCCTATAGCCTATTAGATTCACTAACTGTTCTATTGTGTATTACGAAGACTCACATGTACACTAAACTACATTTGATTAGTTAAACTTAGCCTGCAGTAGAGCTAAATATTAAGTTTTTTATCTGCATAAAATTACTTTAGTGAGGTATTTTCATGATTTTGCAATTGTAAGTAACTCAAAACTAGATCTAAATGTCAAATCAGTAGCATTTCATTCTAAATCTGAAACTTTTCTCGATAATAGGATATATTATATTCTTTGCATTGTTTGACAGTTAAGAGGAAAGTGCCAAAAACTTCGGCAAAAAGTGGTTTCTTACCTCAAGATGTGCTTTCCTGTCCATAAACGGTGTCAGACGCTTAGACTGTGTAACTGCAGGCTTTTCCGAGGCCTGTAAGTAAACAGGGCTAATGCCAAATGTCAAATCTTGTTTTTGTGCATCTTCCCAGCGACGAGTGAAAAAATTACTCGGCAGTTGATGATTTGACCGCTTTTCATACAGTTTCCGTGCGTGTCCTTTTGTTTTGATATGGTCGACCAGGGCAACGCGACCACAATCAGCATAGTTAGTCTCTGCATCACACAAGACGCACCTGCATTTACCAGCAATGTCAACTTTCCGGTAATATTTGCCCGCAGTGGTGTCCGTTTCTTTATCGTTATAAACGACTCTTAATGGTTTTGAACACCATTCCCAATTCCATTTCACTCTGCACCCACTATCAACTTCCCTTGCTCGGTTTTCTTCTTTTCGATCAATGATTTTCGCCACTGTTCAAAATATTCGCTTTCTAACTTCGAAATGCGGTTACCACGTTGTAAACAAGCAAGAACGAGCTACAATATGTATAGTCACGTCGACGATTGGCCACATTACTAACGCTTGACACATTTTCTTCCAATCATGAACCTCGTTACACACGCATAATCGGAGTCAAGGTCAGTCCGTAAAACACGGAATCGGATGCAAAATAGCAAATATTACGTTTGCATATTTACTGCAAGTCAACACCTCTCCTGATTTTTGAGTATTTTGGCATTTCACAAAATTTTCAAAATTTATTCAAATCCGCGAATTTTCGCAGATCCACGACCAAATAGCATGCCTGATTTCCCCACCGAGGGATGACTAAAGTCTCTTATTTTAAACACTGCTGTGCTTTCTTATTTTTATTCTTCGTAACTTTATACAGTAGATTTGATCTACTTTATAATTATTATTATGTTCCTGATTATGCTCTACTGCAGCGCCCGTGACAGCAAACAGATAAACTAAGAATCTCATTTTACAAGAAGCCTTTGACAATAAAGTTCTTAAATCTTGACTCTAATGTAGGAAATAAATAATAATAATAATGTACATTTTTCTGTGAGGTCTTTTTCTTGGACCTTGATGCTACATGCGTTTATTTAATTCTATCTATTTTATTTATTTAACATTTTAACACTTCATAAAATTATTATTATTAATTGAGGTGGAGTCCATGATGACGTATTAAAGCCCTTGTAGGTTTAAAAAAATTACTAAATAAATAAAACTGAGTGGGGGGGGGTAATATTCTGAGAAAATTACTCAAATTCCAAGATTAAAAAGGCACAAGTTTATGAAAAAAGAAAAAAAACCCTCAGAAAAAGTGTTTTTGTGCATTACGGAGTTGACAGAGGGGCTAAAAATTTACAAGAAAAGCAATTGGAAAAATAGCAGGGGGGTTTGTTTTGGTTTTTCTTTCAAGAATTATTGACAATTATATTATTGTAAGACCGGCATCTAGTCTTCATGATTTCAAATCGTTTCGAAGATGAACCTAATTTTTTCATATATATTTATATATGACAGATTATTTTAGGAATATTTCACTCTTAGTTTTTATTTGTATAATTCTTATTCATATTTGTTTATTCGACAGATATATGTGCAGGACCTCTGTGAAAAACACCATGGTGATGAGAGCCTCCTGTATAAACATTGTTAGAAAGAAAGAAAGAAAGAAAGAAAGAAAGAAAGAAAGAAAGAAAGAAAGAAAGAAAGAAAGAAAGAAAGAAAGAAAGAAAGAAACCGCATTGCTTTACTTTACAAGACTGGATCAACCTCATCACACCACAAACGCCACGCCTGAGCCGAGAGTTTTAGGAAATGCACTCTTTCCTCCTCTATCACACAATATAAAGAACAAAACACTAAGAGTTTCAACTACATTTCTCAGAATGCACTGCAGCCGGGAAGCATGTGATTGTTACCTGATGCCCCTTTTCCACCAAATCAGTTCCAGGGCTGGTTCGGGGCCAGTGCTGGTTCACAACTCGTTCAACTTGCGAGCCAGCTGAGAACCAATTTGCTTTTCCATAGCTCGGGGTGCTAAGGGGAGCCACGTCAGTTACGTCGCTATATATGTCAGCTACGTCGCTGCGTTTGCATACACCTTGGCGCGAATATCGAAGCAAAAACAACACGGAAGAAGAAGCAGCAACAACAATAATAATAATAATGGATGACTTCGCGTTTGTACAGCTGCTGCTTCTCGTCGCTTAAAAATGGCGATCTTTCACGGTCTTGCTATTGTTGTTGGTCTTAACAACTCCGCCCCCCCGCTGACGTAAGCAGTTCTTTCCTCTGGCCCAGCAGAGAGTTGGTGCTAGCCTGGAACCGGTTTTTCTGGACCCAGAGCCAGTTCTTTGTCAGTGGAAACAGAAAACCCGGTTCCAAACTAAGCACTGGCCCCGAACCAGCCCTGGAACTGCTTTGGTGGAAAAGGGGCATTAGAGAATATCCAAGGTTTTTTTTTTCTTGTAAATTTTGTGACTTTTTAATCTTGGAATTTCTGAGTTTTATTTCTCATAAATTTCCAACTCTGATCTCTGAAATTTCGAGGGTTTTTTTCTTCAAAATAATCCCCCCTCCGTCTGCTGTTTTTTTTTCTTTTTTAATCTACAGCAGTCCATCACACAAATCATCTCTGTTTGGGTTGAGAACAAATATTTCTGACAAGATTTCCAGAATATGTTTGGAACGTCCTGTTGGGAAGCAAAAATGAAATTATTTCCTGTTTTCAGCATTTACAGTGAGTTCACTGGGTCGGACCGGGTCACGGAACCGAATACAGTCGAGCTTTTCAGGGTGGAAAATAACCAGGTGAAGGATGAAACACATACCTGGTGTGTGGAATGTTTTTTTTTAATCATTATGAAGTGTGTCTCTATACAAACGTGTGTGTGCGCGTGCGTGCACTTACTGTTTAACCTGCTTCAGTTTATTCTCCTCGGCTCTGATGTAATCTTTCAGCGAGGTCACCAAGTCCTTCTCTGTGAACAGCAGGTCTGTCATCTGACCTAAGGGTTAGAGGTCAAAGGTCAGATTAAATATCAACTGTAACAGGTTGGGATTTAGGTGGAGAAAAAAATCTGAATATTTTGGTGTGAAGAAAATCGCATTAGGTACAAAAAAAGTTATTTCGCCCGTAGTCAGCTGGGATAGGCTCCAGCTTGCCTGCGACCCTGTAGAACAGGATAAAGTGTCTACAGATGATGAGATGAGATGAGATGAGATGAGATGAGATATTATACCACTGTAATATATGTTTTCCTTTACAATGTTACATATTTTGATTTCTATTGAGACTTTTTGTTATTTATTTCTATTTTTATAGCATGACAGGTGAAGTAAAAGAAACATCTCACCGATAGATGTGAAGAATTCATTGTGAGCATGAAGACTTTGGAGAAGTAAACTCAGTATTAACCAACACAACGCCATCCTGAAAGAAAGAGAGAGAGAGAGAGAGAGAGAGAGAGAGAGAGAAAGAAACACAGATGAATAAGACATTGTTGACTGTAATACAGTCCAAACTGCTGTACATGGATCAGGTTCTCATTGTTCTCCTGGTAAATAGGATCTAATACACACACACACACACACACACACACACACACTTTCAACTGAAGCTGAACAAACTCTTGTTCACGGGAGGGAGGGACGGAGCAGGTTTTACTCATGCGAGCAGTCAGATAAGATAAGAAGCTCACGGACCATTAACATGGGAAAGTACCAAGTGCTGATTTACCGCATTCATACAGCATTTATACAACCATCATAGAGCCATCACACAGAAGTCAGACAGCAGTCATACAACCAATATAGAGATTCATACAGCAGTCATAAAACCATCATACAGCTGTCACACTGAAGTCATACAGCAGTCACACAGAATTCATACACCTGTCATACAGCAGTCATACACCTGTCATAAAGCAGTCATACAGCTGATATACACATTCATACAGTAGTCATACAGCAGTCATACAGATTCATACAACCATTATACAGCCATCACACAGAATTCATACAGCCGACATGCAGATTCATACAGCAGTCATACAGATTCATACAACCAACACACAGAATTCATACAACCGACATAGTCATACAGCTGTCATAAAGCAGTCATACAGCTGACATACAGATTCATACAGCCGTCATACAGATCATACAACCGTCATACAGCCATCACACAGAATTCATACAGCCGACATAGATTCACACAGTACTCATACAGCCATCATACAACTGACATACAGATTCATACAGCAGTCATACACATTCATACAACTGACATACAACCAACACGCAGAATTCATACAGCCGACATTCAGATTCATACAGCCATCATACAGTAGTCATACAGCTGTCACACCGATTCATACAGTATTCATACAGCCATCATACAGTAGTCATACAGCTGTCACACCGTACACAGTAGTCATACAGCCATCATACAGATTCATACAACCAACACACAGAATTCATACAGCCGACATTCAGATTCATACAGTAGTCATACAGTAGTCATACAGCCGTCATACAGATTCGTACAGTAGTCATACAGCTGTCACACCGATTCATACAGTAGTCATACAGCTATCATACAGATTCATACAACCGACATACAACCAACACACAGAATTCATGATGAATGAACCCTTTATTATCACTAGTCACAAGTACCAGTGAAATTGACCATCAATCTGTCCTTACATACACACATGCACAGAATCGACAGAAGGGGAGTAACAGGACAGGAAGACAGGGATGAAAAGAAAAAACACAGAGTAACATGAGGAGAGGGGAGGAGAAAAAAAGCAACCCCCACACTATGCTCCTGTGAGGAGTACAGTGTGGGAACATAAAAAAAAAAACCTCAGCACATAAGCACAAAATAACACAAGTACACTTTACAACATGAAAACTCAGGACTTGAGGGGGGGAAGGGGGGAGGGGGGCGATCAGGGGTGGGGGTAAAGGGGGGGAGGGGATGGGGGAGGAGGTAGAGTTAGCCCAGCGCAAGCAAGCAGCCATCCGCTCCTGCAGCCATGATGGCGCTGGTCACGCACCCGCTTGTCACACTGGGGGTGAAGCAGCGAATGCGGGAAGAGGGGGGAGGAATACGAGAGAGTCTAACAGCAGTGACCTCCGGGGGGAATTGCTTCCCCAGCAACGGCCTTGGCCAAGGCCAGTGCTGTCTGAGGGAGCCAAAAGCAGATAAGATTGGGCTTGTTTGGTCTTGGGTCGAGCAGACGCATTCCTTTACACAACTACTCTGATTGTCCATTCTGGTCTCTCGAATCCATTTTCCTCTGCAAAGCCAAAAGCTTCTCCATGATGTTATCCAAGTTGCAGTTCAAGTTCTGAATAGCCACAGTCTGAGTGCCGACAGCTCTGCCCACCGCGTCAATCATATCGGGCAGCTTCATGGGGCTCTGAACAGCTGTCACCGTTTTCTGATTTCCTCGATAAACCAGGGCAATGCCTAATCCAATCAGCAAAAGTCCTGTAATCATGGTTCCGAATAGGTAGATGTCTTCAATGTCCTCCACAGAAAGAACTGCCAGGCACACAACCTGCCACCGCTCCCACACATCCATCGTGTAGCCAGCTGCGAACGTTCCGGCAGGACAGGCTAGTTCCCCCGAACCCAGGCTTCTCGTCGAGAAGACTGTGTCAATTGCGTGAAGAGACCAGTTTATCAATTCCATGGTTTTTAGTTTGGAGAGCAGTGCGGAGAGAGTCTCTCAAAAGTATAGACACTAGACAGACGAGACAGCAGAAGCAGGAAAGATAAGGGAAGGGAGAGACGGAGAATGCGACCGCCTTCCGCGAGAGCACGGAGAAGAAAAACATACAGCTGACATTCAGATTCATACAGTATTCATACAGCCATCATACAGATTCATATAGTAGTCATACAGCTGTCATACAGATTCATACAGTAGTCATACAGGCACCATACATTCATACAGCCGACATACAGATTCATATAGTCGTCATACAGCAGTCATTCAGATTCATACAGCAGTCATACAGATTCATACAGTAGTTATACAGCCATCACACAGAATTCATACAGCCAACATACAGATTCATATAGTAGTCATACAGCTGTCATACAGATTCATACAGTAGTCATACAGCCACCATACAGATTCGTACAGCTGACATACAGATTCATATAGTCGTCATACAGCAGTCATTCAGATTCATACAGCAGTCATTCAGATTCATACAGCAGTCATACAGCTGACATACAGATTCATACAGCAGTCATACAACCGACATACAGATTCATACAGTCATCCTACAGATTCATACAGCAGTCATACAACCGACATACAGATTCATACAGTAGTCATACAGTATTCATACAGTAGTCATACAGCCGACATACAGATTCATATAGTCGTCATACAGCAGTCATTCAGATTCATACAGCAGTCATACAGATTCATACAGTAGTTATACAGCCATCACACAGAATTCATACAGCCAACATACAGATTCATATAGTCGTCATACAGCAGTCATTCAGATTCATACAGCAGTGATACAGCTGACATACAGATTCATACAGCAGTCATACAACCGACATACAGATTCATACAGTCATCCTACAGATTCATACAGCAGTCATACAACCGACATACAGATTCATAGTCATCATACAGCCGTCATACAGATTCATACAGTAGACATACAACCGACATACAGATTCATACAGTCATCATACAGATTCATACAGCATTCATACAACCAACATACAGATTCATACAGTAGTCATACAGCTGACATACAGCCAACATACAGATTCATACAGCTGATATACAGATTCACACAGTAGTCATACAGCCATCGTACACATTCATACAGTAGTCATACAGCAATCATACAGCCGACATACAGATTCAAACAGCAGTCATACAGAAGACATGCAGATTCATACAGCAGTCATGTAACTATAAATTCATTTTTTTTAAGTTTAATAAATACAAAATTATTCATGTTGGCAAGCTTCTGAGATATAAAAGCAATAAAACACTCCAAGATATGCCGTTGGAGGAAATTAATCAACTTCAGCATGGCAACAGTATCTCCACATCATCACACCACTCTGTTGTTGATTTATTTTCTTGTAACAGCACAGATTTCAGGGGAAAAAATTCAAATATTTGAGCCTATAATACACTTGATATTGGTGTAAACTCAACCGTATTCATGCATTTGCTTTATAATCAGAATATTACAAACCTTTGTAACAAAGTGCAACACAGTTTGGATTTAGTTACACAAACACACCCTGTTTCGGTGATTCACACCTCAAAAACTCACACAACTGCCAACACACAAGTATGGGTCCATATAGCGTATCACAAGACCAACTATAATCAGTGTCAAAAACAGTAGTGTTCTTGTAACTAAATTCACACACACACACACACACACACACACACACACACACACACGTCTGGAAAGTCCGGAACAAAAATACACGATTCTGAAAAGCACTAGTGTGTGTGTGTGTGTGTGTGTGTGTGTGTGTGTTTTAGTTAAACACTCACACTGCTTGTATAAGAAGCCACGTGGAGGAGAGGGAAGGAATGCTTCAGCAATGTGTTAAACACACACACACACACACACACAGTGACCGAGAGATCACAACAAATTTGCTCACCATCTGTTTTACACGTTTGCAGTCCAAAAAAAAAGCTTAAACTTCGAGCTTAAAATAACTTTTTTGTTATTTTGAGGTTTGTGGAAACTTTAAAGAATTAAAGCTGCTCAAACACGTCCAGAGGACAGATCTCAAACACACAAAGAAACAATTTGAACTCTTTCTATAGAGTGTGATGCAATACAATGCAATATAATTCAGTATTACAGGAGGAGAGATAAGCCATGCCTCCTTCTCCGTGACTGACAGAAAGAGAAAAGGTGTAAAAGGTATAAAAACCTAAAGATCCAGCCTGATTTGAGACAACTACGGATGTTTGTAATTTAAATTCTGATTTTAAATAACCTTGCAAAATTATTTTTATTATTTTAAGGTTTTGGTCAAGCTTGAATTGAATCAAAATCTTGACGTCTCATACAGCTGAGTGCTTCATGTCTTTGTGCTTCAAATAATAATATTCATTCTATCCACATTCACTGGGTATGACCAATCACGCGCCCTGATTGGCTACTCTAGTACTAGGCTATCAGCTCATATACCATGAGTAGAGAAAAACAAAATGGCGATGCGTGTTGCTGAAGCAACCGAGGACGAAATAAAAACTCTACTCGAAAACAAAACCCGAAAAAATACCACAAAAAAAGCAACAAAATATGGAATCAAAGTATTTGATGCTAAGAATTTATCTTTTTTCCAAGAATTATTATTATTATTATTATTATTGCATTTTTCACAAATTGCTCCTGTCATTTTGCTGGTTTGTTTACATTCTTCATCTTTAAGCATTCAAATTTGTTGAATTTTTTTTAAACTGATTCAAAAGCTCAAAGGAGTTTGAAAATTACTTCTCTGAAATGTCCAAGGAAGAATTAAATAAATGTTTAAAGCTGTTCTGTTCCTCGGCACGACAGCGAGATGGCACTTTCTACAAAAAAAATAACACTAAAGTCAATTTGTGCCGCCATCGATAGGTTTTTAAAAAGTCCGCCTAAGCAGAAATTATTTTGTCGGACGTTTTGTGGAAAGTTATTTATCAAATTTTGCAAAAATTAAAAATAAAAATGCTCCGTGTAATGTGGATAGAATAAAACAGTTATTCCACTCAATCTTGTCGTACACAGCTTATAGCCGCCATCAGCTCACGTATGACTCGATTTTGTCAAATAACTGTTAAATATGAGCCATTCCACCGAATCGGTGCCATTTCCGTCCCTAGAAAATTATATGTATAAATGCACATAAAAATGTACTTTAAAATACATTTCCTTATTACGCAGAATGTCCTGCACATTGATCTGATTTCAAATTTAAGATATATAATTGTAAGGATTAATAAAAACTACCTAAAACACTGAAAAATAGCATGTGTTACCTGTCCCCGCACTCTAACTTTATACTTAACTATGAAATATTATGATTAAAATCCTTCAGAAACAGTATTTCTTTTGCACTGTTGTGTGACTCCATATCCTATCCATGGTTTAAAAATATTTTTTTCATAAGAAATCCACAATATCTTAGTTAAAATACACATTTTAGTCGTGTCCCTGGGTTTTCGCTCAGTCCTGTTACCCAAACATATTACCCCATCTGATAAATTTGGAACATTCCATAAATCACATGCGCAACAGGAAGTTACATCAGTTGTGTCTTCTGAAGGCTATGAAGGTTAGTTCTCTCATTTACTTTTCTGTATATTTGATGATTTTTTAACTTTGACTGATAAGGTCAACATCAACATACTGTCCTGTTACTTAAATTATTTCTTAGATGATATTTGTTTATTTTAAAAATACAGCCATGTGGCTTAATTCCATGTATTAGCTAATCCTAGGCTAAAAACTCAGTCCTGTTACTTTCAGAGTTTTGGTAACAGGACTGGAAAAAATGCAGCCATCTTTGACTTCCAAACCTTGTAATGTAGCCTGAGGTTGACCAATACACATTTTGAATAGTTAAATATGTGTGTTATTATAATCCAGTGTTGAAAAGATATAACAAATTAAGTTTAATTTGGGAGTGGTACAACAAGCAAATGGCACCCATTTGGTGTAATGTCCCATATACAGTCCTTTGCAAAAGTCTTAGGCACGTCAAGAAATGCCGTCGACCAAAAATGGCTTCAAAAATGATGAAATGAAACGTTTCAGTGTTAAAAAATATACTATAAACAGTAATCAGTGAGCCATAATAAATGAAACAAAGTCAGTATTTGGAGTGAGACGACCCTTTGCTTTAGTCTCAGGTCCAGTGAGTGCAGTTTTATGCGGAAATGAGCTGTAGGTTTTACTGAGCATCTTACAGAACCAGCCGCAGTTCTTCTGGACACTCTGACTGTCGCACTCGCGTCTTCATTTTGCACCAAAAAAAAAAGTAGCCTTCATTACGTTTTCTTTTTTAATCTGAAAAGTGCTCTCTTATGAAATAATACGCTGCTCAGATACAAACCTTTTTTTTCCCTGTAATTAATTTTGTGCTGGAAAACGAACGAACGTTTGGAACTCTAACATGTTTTTGTAATGTTTTGACTTGATAATGTTGAAGTCATAAAATACAAAGTTTATACAGGGAAAAAAGGGGGGCTAAGACTTTTGCACAGTACCGTAGTTACAAGGAGTTCAAATGTACATATCATACGTAAATATCCTCCTCAATCCGTTTGCTTTTTCCTGAATGTTCAACACGATTTTGTGCTCATGTTATGATAGCATCAATAAAGAATTGTTTTGTTTGGAATTGAATGGGCTTTTTGGTTTTTAAGATCCTTGAAGATCTTGGCAAGACATTCAAAGATCCTTAAAGATATTTTGAGGATCTTTGTGGAGATCCTCAACAGGATCCTGAAAGACTCTCACAAAGAACTTTACGGATCCTTGAAAGATTCTCACCAGGGTTTTTTTTTTCTTCTAACAAGCGCGTTTTTTCTTTGCCAATTGAATTGTCACTGCAAATATTTCGAAAACGTGCTGGTGAAGCCTCTGTGTGCTAGTTTTCCGAGAGCTTGATGGTGGTTTTGTGTGTTTCTACATGCGGTACACTCTTTAATTCATTCACTTGATTGATTGATTGATTGATTGATTGATTGATTGATTGATTGATTGATTGATTGATTGATTGAACAAAACTTTTTTTTTTCCACAATTCATGCAGTTCTCGGTATTTATAAAAGGACAATTAAAAGTAGACGGCCTTTCGATTTCATAAAATCGGTGAAATTTAGTTCCTTCTGAAATGTGGTCATTGTGATACGTTTATTTCTGTAATATCTCACAAAATAGGCCATTCTGTGGCTGGGAAGTTATTTAATTTGAGGGGATTAAAGCATAATGTGCATGAAATCGCTCGCTTCATGCAGTCAAGCAGACAGAGGAAGCCCGTGTATGTGTGTAGGTTTACCTTTGAGCGTGCACTGACAGTTCCATCATTCTGTCGCTAAACGAACAGCTGATCACACCGAGGTGCTCGCTGACCGCCGATATTTATTAGTTTGGTCCTGCGTTTCTTTTCCTTCGTATCTAACATAACGTCTTTTCTACTCGCTTTCTTTCCGTTACTGTAGTCGGTCTTTCACGTTTCATTTTTCTCTCCTGTTTCAAATTTGCCTTGCGCGAACGGAGAAAGCCCACCATGAGATGATGCATGACGTAGTATTTTGAATTGGGTCATGGCGAAACAGGAAAAAATAGCGGAGAATTTAGGGCCACGTGGAGATAAATGCATTAATTTTTTGTTTGTTTGTTTTTTAAATAATGATAATAATAAGATTGGAAGTCTGTGAATAGAATTTGGTAGCTTTCGATCCACTAAACAAAAATAATTTGGCATCGGGGGAAATTCTTTTTCTATGATCTACGCTTGAAAAATCTGAGTCAGCGTACCTTTAATTTCATTACATTACATGGCATTTAGGGTGGCGTGGTTCGCACTGTCGCCTCACAGCAAGAAGGTCCTGGGTTCGAGCCCGGCGGCCGGCGAGGGCCTTTCTGTGTGGAGTTTGCATGTTCTCCCCGTGTCCGTGTTGGTTTCCTCCGGGTGCTCCGGTTTCCCCTACAGTCCAAAGGCATGCAGGTTAGGCTAATTGGTGGCTTGAAATTGACCGTAGGTGTGAACGTGAACGGTTTGTGTCAGCCCTGCGATGACCTTGTCCAGGTTTGTTTCGCCCATAGTCAGCTGGGATAGGCTCCAGCTTGCCTGCGACCCTGTGGGACAGGATGATGGATGGATGGATGGATGGATGGATGGATGGATGGATGGATGGATGGACATGGCATTTAGCAGACGATCTTATCCAGAGCGATGTACAAGCCTATGTTCTTTTACACTGTGACATCTATGTGGACATTCGTGATGAATTATTTCATACATTACCTAAGTATATTGTTAATTTTAATGATTTTGATGATACAAATAAATTGTGTGTAATTATATCTGGTAAATATTGCATCAACGAATGTGCCAAAGCCTGCTACCTTGATTCTAAATAGAAGACTGTTTTTTACGAGTTCCAATTTATAAAACAACTGTTTGTGCTTTGTCTCCTTGGTACAATATTGTATGTTTTTATATAATTTTTCTTTAATGATTTTTTAGTTGGTGTCTCACAACTCTTTTTGAGTGATCCCTAACACTTTTTTTTATTTTTGTCAAAGGGAGGGGGGTAATTTGACTGAATTTTGTATTTGTATACCTCTGTATTGTATTTTTATTGCGTGTTGTGGAGTGACACCGAAATAAAGTATATCTATCTATCTATTTATCTATCTATCTATCTACAATGAGTGCAAAAGTCAGGTGACTTAATTGGTCACTGATCTTGAGGTTTCCTGACAAACTTCTACAAATGAGCTACATGCAATAACCGGATTAGATATTATAAGCAGCAGGCTGTGCAACACACACTTCCAGAAGAAAAAGTGGCATGACGTAATGCAACATCAGCCCAGATGTGCGTTCGTGACGATCCGCTGGTCCTGCATGGAGACCTGAGATCATCCTCAGCTGAGAAGGGCTGGAGCAGACTGCCACGTGTTCATCCCTCTCTCCCTCCCTCCCTCCCTCCTCTTGCTTCAGTGCTTCCTTCTTTGCTCTGCTCCAGGGAACTGATTTCCACGTCGGATTTGCAGTGCAGAAGGGTAAAAAGGGGGTGATGGAAAGAGGGTAGAGGAGAGGAGAGGAGAGGAGAGGGTTAGGGGTAGAGAACAGAAGAGAAGAGAAGATTAGAGAAGAAGTGCACTGCTGTGATTTGGAGGAGAAAGCCATGCGCGAGACCGGGTATCCGCTGGCACGCGCGCAGCTGAGCGCTTCTGCACAGTGCTCCTTCGAGAACATTCTGAGAACATTCTGAGCTGCTCAGCTCTGCTGCAACACGCACTGATATATGAACCGTAAACATCCACCAGCTGTCTGTTTAGACCTTTTTTTCCCTTCTATCATGAAAAATAACTGAAATCACAACTCCAGACACTATTTAAAGGTGCAACTCAAACTTCTTTCTGAGAAACTTTCGGAAGCGCACTGAGGAACGAACAAACTTTCTAGAAAATCCGGACTGACTGAAACCAGCAGGGGATGAGTTCATTCCCCAACAGTGAGGCAAGTGTTACAGCAATAAAAGAAACCAGTGTCTCCTCAGACCCTTACCCTGACACGGTGCAGTCTTCCTGGATGACACACGGTGATCACTCGACTCTCTGCCTGTGTTTATTCCTCTCTCCGGGTTTGTAGCCGGGTTTTATCCGGTGCTGCCTCGTTTCCTCTCCCCCACACGCCCTCTGCTGGTTCCGACTCCTCTGTGATACGTGCCGAGACTCACACACCAGTCCAGGGGCGGTTCAGTGGCCAGAAGATTCAATGAACCGATTCTATCCAACACGCGCGTTTGAGTGAATCGAATGATTCGATTCTGAGTCACTCCACAGATACGTTCAGACTGCAACCTGAAACGACCCATATCCGATTTGTTGTGAAATCCGATTTTTTTGTTAGGCCGTTCACATTACCAATTATATGAGACTTGTATGCGATCTCCAATATGAACGGAAAACAACCCAAAAGTGTCCCGCATGCGCAAATTGACACGTAATAAGCACATCTACGTAATACGTAAACAAAAAAAAGCGCACTCTTCAAGTTTGCAAGTAAAGCATGGAGATGAGGCGAGACGTGGCGATGTGGTTTTTGTGGCGGCGGCGGAACTCACACAATAACCTGATTAATGTGGGCAGCAGACTAATGAGACCAAAGGTGTCAAGTTACTGGAAATTTCCAGAACAATCTATCACTACGTTCACACTGCAAGGCTTAATGCTCAATTCCGATTTTTTTGTGAAATCCGATTATTTTGTGAGGTCGTTCACATTAACAAATATATGCGACTTGTATGTGATCCTCAGTATGAACGAAAAGCGACCTAAAAGTGTTCCGCATGCGCATTGCAGGATACGACGACGTCACACGCAGTGAGCATGGCCAGTGTTTACGGAAGTAACCTAAAGTTTCCTGTGTATGACAGTAGCCAGCATGGAGTACCTGGCGATGATGCAGTTGTTGTTGCGACGGAGCCAGAACATGCACAATAGCCTGATGTTAAGGAGGAGGTTGAGAAGGAAGAGGGCAAGGGTTTTGGCTCAGGCGTTCTGCGGGGTAGTGACTGCAACCTCCGTTCAAAGGAACGTGTGGGTGCGGAGTCGCATTGATGTCATGCGCCATGTTGTTGTAACTTTTTTTGAGAGACCCGCCGCCTACTTCAGCGCAGAATAGTGACGTTTGTGGCTTGTTGATGACGTGTAAGTCAGATGAATGCGACCTGGTGGTTCAGACTGAAGTCGCATATGAAAAGATCGGATAGGAATCGGAATTAGGACCACATATCCAAACGGCCTGGGTCGGATTTGAAAAAATCGGATCTGTGTCGTTCATATTGTCAATAAAAGATCGGATACAGGTCACATATGGGCGAAAAAATCGGATTTGAGTCACTTCAGCCTGCAGTGTGAACGTAGTGTTATAATCTTGTAATACAGGATGGTTTAAGTTATAAATCAGTTATAGTAACTGTTTTATTTAATCAGGCTAACAGATCAACATCCAGGTCCCTACCAAATCCACCATTAGCTTGATCAATTCTCTCATTCATTCTCATTATCTCTAGCCGCTTTATCTTTCTACAGGGTCGCAGGCAAGCTGGAGCCTATCCCAGCTGACTACGGGCGAGAGGCGGGGTACACCCTGGACAAGTCGCCAGGTCATCACAGGGCTGACACATAGACACAGACAACCATTCACACTCACATTCACACCTACGGTCAATTTAGAGTCACCAGTTAACCTAACCTGCATGTCTTTGGACTGTGGGGGAAACCGGAGCACCCGGAGGAAACCCACGCGGACACGGGGAGAACATGCAAACTCCACACAGAAAGGCCCTCGCCGGCCCCGGGGCTCGAACCCAGGACCTTCTTGCTGTGAGGCGACAGCGCTAACCACTACACCACCGTGCCACCCTTGATCAATTCTATAAAAGTCTATTTAAATTCTGAAAACTGTACAAATGTTGTTGTTTTCCACCAAAGAGGCGGGATTAGCCAACACAGAATAGTGACGTTTGTCTCTTGTTGATGACGTGTAGGTCGCATGAATGTGACCTGTCCGGTCAGACTGCAGTCGCATATGAAAATAACGGATATGCATCAGAATTAGGACCACATATCCAAGCGGCCTGGGTTGCATGTGAAAAAAATCGGATCTGTGTCATTCAGATTGTCGATAACAAATCGGATACAGGTCGCATATGGGCAAAAAAATCGGATATGGGTCGTTTCAGGGTGCAGTCTGAACGTAGTCTTAAGCTGTGTTCACATATATACCGGTACGATAGTGGTATAACTGTATCGATACAAAGTATACCGGTACAGTTTAGTGCATCTGTCCACACTAGCGAGAAATGTTTGCGGTTTTCTTTCACGGTAGTTGAAGTGCGCAAAATGTTTCCATGGTAACCGAGTAACTTCCTTCCTAGAATATGGCGGCTGAAACAATGTGTGTGCGCTTTTTGTTGTCAATGTACAGTCTGTATTTCTGGTGGTCATTTATTCAGTCGAATCGTATAAAACGCACGAGGCAGTTGAGAAAGAAAGAAACAAACAAACGAATCTCCGTTCTTCACTATTTTATTCAGCGAAGACATCGATTGAGGTGTGTGACTTTGCGCATGCGCATTATCTGTCCACACTACAGCGAAGCGCTACAGTACCGATACTGTACCGGTACGAAACCCATACATTTGTGGGTTTCGTACCGATACAGTTATACCGCTACACTACCGGTATAGTTGCTAGTGTGGAAAGGTGTTGCGATACGAAAGTAGTATCGTACCGGTACAAAATCCCTAGTGTGGACAGGGTATTGCTCTATTCCAGGTGTTCGCATCGTTTGTTTTTTCTTTGACTCAAAGTCAAATTGAGGAAATTTTTGACATTATGTACACACAGCGGTGACGGCCTAGTGGTTAGCATGTCTGTCTCGAGATCGCGAGTTCTACTCACGGTCGGGTCCTACCAAAGACCATCATAAAAATGGTGCCTTCTGGCAAGGCATGCTGCAATACAGATGTGAGTGCGGAGTCAAACTCTTGCGGTTACCAGAGGAGCACTGTAACCCGAGCTATGTAATATAGGCGAAAGGCTGAGGGCTACGGAAACGGAGATTGGCACCATGAATGGTGCAGGAAGGCCTTTGACATAATATATTATTGTATATTACATACACCGCAAGTTGGCTTAGTGGTTAGCGTGTCCGTCTCGAGATCGCGAGTTCTACTCACGGTCGAGTCCTACCAAAGACCATCATAAAAATGGTGCCTTCTGGCAAGGCATGCTGCAATACAGATGTGAGTGCGGAGTCAAACTCTTGCAGTCACCAGAGGACCACTGTAACCCTAGCTATGTAATATAGGCGAAAGGCTGAGGGCTACGGAAACGGAGATCGGCGCCATGAATGGTGCAGGAAGGCCTTTGACATAATATATTATTGTGTATTACATACACCGCGAGTTCGCCTAGTGGTTAGCATGTCCGTCTTGAGATCGGGAGATTGCGAGTTCTACTCACGGTCGGGTCCTACCAAAGCCCATCATAAAAATGGTGCCTTCTGGCAAGGCATGCTGCAATACAGATGTGAGTGCGGAGTCAAACTCTTGCGGTTACCAGAGGAGCACTGTAACCCGAGCTATGTAATATGTGAAAGGCTGAGGGCTCTGAAACGGAGATCGGCACCACAAAACATGCCATGAATGGTGCAGGAAGGCCTTTGACGTAATATATTATTGTATATTACATACACCGCGAGTTCGCCTAGTGGTTAGCATGTCCGTCTCGAGATCGCGAGTTCTACTCACGGTCGGGTCCTACCAAAGACCATCATAAAAATGGTACCTTCTGGCAAGGCATGCTGCAATACAGATGTGAGTGCGGAGTCAAACTCTTGCGGTTACCAGAGGATTAGCGCCCCCACACACACACACTGTAACCCTAGTTATGTAATAGGCGAGAGGCCGAGGGCTACAGAAAAGGAGATAGGCGTCGTCCTATGCACCACATGGCGAGAAGGAACTTTGATGTAGTATTACATACAGGACACTTTTTCGACGGAATAAAAACGTGTTCTATTCCCTTCAAGCAGGTTTCATTCATTTGGTTCGATAGCATGCAATATTGTTAGTGTATCACTTATCCTACGTCTATTACATCACTCTACCCAATGGAGAACGAGCGTTGAATATGGTTTACGATATTGCATGGCTGTCAACAACATAACGTCACATGTCGGTGATGTAAAACTTCCGCACTAGCAAGTGAGCGACTGTGACAATGTGTAAACAAAGATGGCCACCAGGTTTGCTTCATTAAATATGAAAGATTTTAAGAGAATTTTGAAAGAGAAAGATGCGTTGAAAACCCGAAACTATTGTGTATGTGTTATTATTATTATTATTATTTATTATTATAATAATATTAGCTGGGCGGCACAGTGGTGTGGTGGTTAGCGCTGTCGCCTCACAGCAAGAAAGTCTGGGTTCGAGCCCCGTGGCCGGCGAGGGCCTTTCTGTGCGGAGTTTGCATGTTCTCCCCGTGTCCACGTGGGTTTCCTCCGGGTGCTCCGGTTTCCCCCACAGTCCAAAGACATGCAGGTTAGGTTAACTGGTGACTCTAAATTGAGCGTAGGTGTGAATGTGAGTGTGAATGGTTGTCTGTGTCTATGTGTCAGCCCTGTGATGACCTGGCGACTTGTCCAGGGTGTACCCCGCCTTTCACCCGTAGTCAGCTGGGATAGGCTCCAGCTTGCCTGCTAGAGATAATGAGATGAGATAATATTAGCTGGCTTTTTTTCATGGTCTATCAGATATATTCCATTCAGCTACTCATCTTCAACTCGTTCAATATCATGCTAGCTGAATGGAATATATCTGAACGCCAAACAATATTATTTAACTACAATATTTATTAGATCCATTATAACTTTTTATTCCTGAACTTTCCTCCCATCAAACCCGACATACAGTACTGTGCAAAATATAATAATTAAATGAAATGTTTCAACATTAAAAAAATACTATAAACAGTAAGCATGACTGTCACACTCTGTTCTTAATTTTGCACCAAAACCTAGTAGCCTTCATTCTGTTTTCTTTTTTAATCTGAAAAGTGGGCTCTTATGTAATATGCTGCTAACATTTAATTTCTGTAACATTAATTTTGTGCTGGAAAGTGAACGTTTGGAGCTCTAAAATCTTTTTGTACTGACTCGATAATGTTGAAGTCATAAAATAGAAATGTATAACAAAGTTTGTATGAAAAAATATAGGGTGCCGAAGACTTTTGCACAGTACTGTAGTTACAAGGAGTTCAAATGTACATTCACACTCTTGTATTCAAAAAATTTCAAGCTCAATTCCACTCAAGCTTGCGACTCTGAATTTCCAACCTCTGACGAGGAAAAATCAAAGAAAACGCCACTCAATTTCAAATCCCTACGAGGGATGGTCTCAACGCTGAGTTCAGTGACTGATAGTGATGTCAGATGGCTGCTCACAGCATCAACTAAAGTAGAACTTTTTTTTTTTATTTTAAACATTATACTGTATATACACATTTAGCAGACGCTCTTGTCCAGAGCGATGTACAACATGTCTAGAGCAGCCTGGACGCAGCTGGGGGTTAGGTGCCTTGCTCAAGGGCATTTCAGCCATTCTTGCTGGTCCCGGGACTCAAACCAGCAACCTTTTGGTCCCAAAGTTGCTTCTCTCACCTTTAGTCCATGGCTTCCCCTTAATATACATATTTGCTTTCAATCAATCAACATGCAGACATATATTCACTTGTTAAACCTATAAACCTGACGATACAGTTGAGTGTTTTGAGGACGTAAAAAACAGCTTAGTTTGCTAGATTGTTGAACACTGCAGCGTCCATGTTTTTTGCACCACACTGAGGTCTGTAATGACATTAATCCAACTTCTGGGATAAATCAAACACAGCATTTATCCTGCTCTGGGTCTGTATGGATCCGGATCCTATCCCAGGAACCCTGTGTGTGAGTTGGGACTTTAGCAGAGCTTGAACTTCAGTGCATCACATGTCACGATGCACATATACACACTCATTCACATCTCGAGGTAAAAAAAAAATTGAAGTCCTTTCTGTGCCAGGACCTGGTCTTCCCAGGCAGTCTCCAATCCAAGTACTAACCAGGCCCTTAAGACACACTGGGCAGTGCCTATCTCTGTTTCTATAGCCCTCAGCCTCTTGCCTATTACAACCCCGATTCCAAAAAAGTTGGGACAAAGTACAAATTGTAAATAAAAACGGAATGCAATGATGTGGAAGTTTCAAAATTCCATATTTTGTTCAGAATAGAACATAGATGACATATCAAATGTTTAAACTGAGAAAATGTATCATTTAAAGAGAGAAATTAGGTGATTTTAAATTTCATGGCAACAACACATCTCAAAAAAGTTGGGACAAGGCCACGTTTACCACTGTGAGACATCCCCTTTTCTCTTTACAACAGTCTGTAAACGTCTGGGGACTGAGGAGACAAGTTGCTCAAGTTTAGGGATAGGAATGTTAACCCATTCTTGTCTAATGTAGGATTCTAGTTGCTCAACTGTCTTCGGTCTTTTTTGTCGTATCTTCCGTTTTATGATGCGCCAAATGTTTTCTATGGGTGAAAGATCTGGACTGCAGGCTGGCCAGTTCAGTACCCGGACCCTTCTTCTACGCAGCCATGATGCTGTAATTGATGCAGTATGTGGTTTGGCATTGTCATGTTGGAAAATGCAAGGTCTTCCCTGAAAGAGACGTTGTCTGGATGGGAGCATATGTTGCTCTAGAACCTGAATATACCTTTCAGCATTGATGGTGTCTTTCCAGATGTGTAAGCTGCCCATGCCACACGCACTAATGCAACCCCATACCATCAGAGATGCAGGCTTCTGAACTGAGTGCTGATAACAACTTGGGTCGTCCTTCTCCTCTTTAGTCCGAATGACACGGCGTCCCTGATTTCCATAAAGAACTTCAAATTTTGATTCGTCTGACCACAGAACAGTTTTCCACTTTGCCACAGTCCATTTTAAATGAGCCTTGGCCCAGAGAAGACGTCTGCGCTTCTGGATCATGTTTAGATACGGCTTCTTCTTTGAACTATAGAGTTTTAGCTGGCAACGGCGGATGGCACGGTGAATTGTCTTCACAGATAATGTTCTCTGGAAATATTCCTGAGCCCATTTTGTGATTTCCAATACAGAAGCATGCCTGTATGTGATGCAGTGCCGTCTAAGGGCCCGAAGATCGCGGGTACCCAGTATGGTTTTCCGGCCTTGACCCTTACGCACAGAGATTCTTCCAGATTCTCTGAATCTTTTGATGATATTATGCACTGTAGGTGATGATATGTTCAAACTCTTTGCAATTTTACACTGTCAGACTCCTTTCTGATATTGCTCCACTATTTGTCGGTGCAGAATTAGGGGGATTGGTGATCCTCTTCCCATCTTTACTTCTGAGAGCCGCTGCCACGCCAAGATGCTCTTTTTATACCCAGTCATGTTAATGACCTATTGCCAATTGACCTAATGAGTTGCAATTTGGTCCTCCAGCTGTTCCTTTTTTGTACCTTTAACTTTTCCAGCCTCTTATTGCCCCTGTCCCAACTTTTTTGAGATGTGTTGCTGTCATGAAATTTCAAATGAGCCAATATTTGGCATGAAATTTCAAAATGTCTCACTTTCGACATTTGACATGTTGTCTATGTTCTACTGTGAATACAATATCAGTTTTTGAGATTTGTAAATTATTGCATTCCGTTTTTATTTACAATTTGTACTTTGTCCCAACTTTTTTGGAATCGGGGTTGTACATTGCTAGGGTTACAGTGTGGGGCGGGTCCTCTGGTAACCGCGAAAGTTTGACTCTCTGCTCACATCTGTGTTGCAGCACCTTACCAGATGGCACTAGGTACCATTTTTATCCCCTGCTGGCCAAAAGGCCCAAAGGAGGATTATGTTGTGGCGGTGTTCGTCTGTCCATCCCAGGAAGGGTACTCACCTTCTGAAATCAACTCCTCTCACAATTTTTGGAGGAATTTCATGAAACTTGACAGGATTCTTTGTTATATGTCGTTAATACGCATATTGCAATTTCGTTCAAATTCATCACATTATCCCAGAGTTATGGCCCTTGATTACCAAACTTCTACTTTGACAATTTCATGAGGGTGTATTAAGCATTATAGCATAGATATTTGGGGGATATTGTGCTTTCAGAGCACTCTTATTATGATGGTCTTTGGTATGACTGAACCGCAAGTAGAACTCTCAATCTCCCGGTCAAGATGCAGACACACTAACCACTCGCCCAAGTCATGGTTTTCTGAGAGGATAGAGGTGGAAAAAACCCAGAGGAAACCTACATGGGCACACACAGGCAGTCACCTGAGCTCAGGATCAAACTGCGGGACCTTGGAACTGTGAGGAAGTAACACTACCCAGGACTATTTTTAATCACTGGAACCATGAGAGCTTTTTATGACTGAACTTTCCACCCTTACGTTCTAGTTACCAGTTATATTTCAAGCACTTTTCCTAGCTTTAGTAAGACAAAAAAATGGAAATTAGTACTAGATAGAGATTGTGACTAAAGTCACAGTGATTTGCGCTAGCTCTTAATGAACCGGGACGTCTGGTCACCGTACCCTATAGATCCAGAATGGTAAAAGATGGAGAATGAGGCTTAGTGAGGAAAAGTTGTGCCCTGTCACCTTAAACAAAATTCATCTCATCATCTCTAGCCGCGGCGGCACGGTGGTGTAGTGGTTAGCGCTGTCGCCTCACAGCAAGAAGGTCCTGGGTTCGAGCCCCGGGGCCGGCGAGGGCCTTTCTGTGTGGAGTTTGCATGTTCTCCGCGTGGGTTTCCTCCGGGTGCTCCGGTTTCCCCCACAGTCCAAAGACATGCAGGTTAGGTTAACTGGTGACTCTAAATTGACCGTAGGTGTGAATGTGAGTGTGAATGGTTGTCTGTGTCTATGTGTCAGCCCTGTGATGACCTGGCGACTTGTCCAGGGTGTACCCCGCCTTTCGCCCGTAGTCAGCTGGGATAGACTCCAGCTTGCCTGTGACCCCGTAGAAGGATAAAGTGGCTAGAGATAATGAGATGAGATGAGATATTTTTCAACTGATTAAAAAAATCCTGAAAATTGACAGAGTTATGTGATTAAAAAAATCTTGGTTTCCATGAATCATTCTGGTTCAGTGATTCAGATCAGCACCAAAAGTCATAGCAATGTAATTCAGCCCAGAGGTATTCTTCATGTGAAATTTGGTGATGATTGGTTGAAAACTGAGGGAGAAATACAGTGGTGCTTGAAAGTTTGTGAACCCTTTAGAATTTTCTATATTTCTGCATAAATAGGACCTAAAACATCATCAGATTTTCACACAAGTCCTAAAAGTAGATAAAGAGAAGCCAGTTAAACAAATGAGACAAAAATATTATACTTGGTCATTTATTTATCGAGGAAAATGATCCAATATTACATATCTGTGAGTGGCAAAAGTATGTGAACCTTTGCTTTCAGTATCTGGTGTGACCCCCTTGTGCAGCAATAACTGCAACTAAACGTTTGCGGTAACTGTTGATCAGTCCTGCACACCGGCTTGGAGGAATTTTAGTCCGTTCCTCTGTACAGAACAGCTTCAACTCTGGGATGTTGGTGGGTTTCCTCACATGAACTGCTCGCTTCAGGTCCTTCCACAACATTTCAATTGGATTAAGGTCAGGACTTTGACTTGGCCATTCCAAAACATTAACTTCATTCTTCTTTAACCATTCTTTGGTAGAATGACTTGTGTGTTTAGGGTCGTTGTCTTGCTGCATGACCCACCTTCTCTTGAGATTCAGGTCATGGACAGATGTCCTGACATTTTCCTTTAGAATTCACTGGTATAATTCAGAATTAATTGTTCCATCAATGATGGCAAGCCGTTCTGGCCCAGATGCAGCAAAACAGGCCCAAACCATGATACTACCACCACCATGTTTCACAGATGGGATAAAGTTCTTATGCTGGAATGCAGTGTTTTCCTTTCTCCAAACAGAACACTTCTCATTTAAACCAAAAAGTTCTATTTTGGTCTCATCCATCCACAAAGCATTTTTCCAGTAGCCTTCTGGCTTGTCCACGTGATCTTTAGCAAACTGCAGACGAGCAGCAATGTTCTTTTTGGAGAGCAGTGGCTTTCTCCTTGCAACCATGCCATGCACACCATTGTTGTTCAGTGTTCTCCTGATGGTGGACTCATGAACATTAACATTAGCCAATGTGAGAGAGGCCTTCAGTTGCTTAGAAGTTACCCTGGGGTCCTTTGTGACCTCACCGACTATAACACGCCTTGCTTTTGGAGTGATCTTTGTTGGTCGACCACTCCTGGGGAGGGTAACAATGGTCTTGAATTTCCTCCATTTGTACACAATCTGTCTGACTGTGGATTGGTGGAGTCCAAACTCTTTAGAGATGGTTTTATATCCTTTTCCAGCCTGATGAGCATCAACAACGCTTTTTCTGAGGTCCTCAGAAATCTCCTTTGTCCGTGCCATGATACACTTCCACAAGCATGTGTTGTGAAGATCAGACTTTGATAGATCCCTGTTCTTTAAATAAAACTGGGTGCCCACTCACACCTGATTGTCATCCCATTGATTGAAAACACCGGACTCTAATTTCACCTTCAAATTAACTGCTAATCCTAGAGGTTCACATACTTTTGCCACTCACAGATATGTAATATTGGATCATTTTCCTCAATAAATAAATGACCAAGTATAATATTTTCATCTCATTTGCTTAACTGGGTTCTCTTTATCTACTTTTAGGACTTGTGTGAAAATCTGATGATGTTTTAGGACATATTTATGCAGAAATATAGAAAATTCTAAAGGGTTCACAAACTTTCAAGCACCACTGTAGCATCCTAAAAAAAATGTTAGGAGAATAATAATAATAATAATAAGAAGAAGAAGAAGAAGAAGAATATCTAGATAGATACTGTGATTACAGTCACAGTGATTTGTGCTAGCTCTTACAAACCGGGACGTCTGGTCACCATACCCTATAGAGCCGAAACGGGAAGAGATCGAAAATTGATGCTTAGTGAGGAAAAAATCCCGTTTTTCATGGATTATTCTGGTTCAGTGATCCAGATCAGCACCAAAAGTCATAGCAATGTAATTCAGCCCAGAGGTGTTCTTCATGTGAAATTCGGTGGTGATTGATTGAAAACTGAAGTAGAAATAGCATCCTAAAAACATTAGGAGGATGATAGTAGTAATAATAATAATAAGAAGAAGAAGAATAGAGTAGAAAGATGCTGAGTGACAGTAACAACTTGCGCCAGTGCTGCAGGCGCAAATTAATTAACAATATGTTCTAGTATGTCAATTAGAAAATTAACAATGTTTTACAAGAAACAGTGTACTGGTTCTGATTTTTAAATCAGTTCAATTAAAATCATCAGTCAACTAGGCTGAAAATGACAACTGTTGTAGATAATCACTAAAAACTGATTGATGGTCACATCTTAAAAAAAAAAAAGCAGTAAAATAACCGAGCCCATCATTACATGTCACACAGTCCACTTTAAGAAACATCGGTGTCGCGTACAATTTCAAATGCATAAAAAATTTTTTAATGACATTGTTTTTCATGTCATTTTTTGTGAAAAAGAATTTTGTTTTATCCCGACAAAAGGCACAATTTTGTGTAATAATCAAAGTAATAATGATCCGGTTCAACTCATTGTAGAAAATATATTATAAGGATATTGCGCATTAAAAAAAAAAACATACTGTACAGTATATTTGAAATAAAATTCCTCATGAGAAGTTTTTATCAGGGTTTTTTTCCTCACCACTGTCTCCTCGGACTATCAGGGATCTAAATATAAATCGACATCCTGAATTCTTTAACGCTGCTTGGTGACCATGTCTATTCACAAAAGCACCATAGAAATAAAACTGAATTGAAAACTTTGTTCTTTGATTCTTATGAGCCGTTTCAAATAAATGATTCCTGATTCAAAGATTCATTCAAAAACAAATGATTGGCTTTAAACCTTACTTCTGGGCTGCGATCCAATCTGCATACTTGTATTCTTAGTTGGCTTAGTACAGCTTACCTCGATTTAACTTTTTTCTGTTTTTTTTCTTCTTTTTCCACAAGTCACACCACAGAAACAGAAATAAATCAGATTGCTATGTTGGCCCATGTGGATGTGGCAAATAGGTTACAGTATGTTTAACCATATCTTTAATATTTATGTGATCGTCAAGACATGGTAACCACTCAGTAAAACATGAAAATAGAGCCTTGTGTAATATCCTGTGTAATATTTACATATTAGCTAGAACATTAAACAATTTTGTTGGTTCATCACATTTAGCTCGTTGACTCACCATTGATTTTGGTCTAATATTTTTATTCAAAAGAGAATTAAATAGAACTAGAAGGACACTCGGTAGAGTGCATACCTGTGCCAAGCCACATGTCCGGATTTGCATCAAAAGCTAATTAACTATTCCTTGGCACATGTCCCACCTTTCCTCCAAATTTCATCAAAATCCATTCACTACATTTAGAGTTACATTGGGAAAAGGCAAAAATAAAAAATGAAAAATCCTGGATCCACATACATAATCTGGATTCTGGATCTGCATACATATCTGGATTTAGATTAAAATCTAATCAATTGTTCCTTAGCCCATGGCTCACCTTTCTTCAAAATTTCATTCAAATCTGTTCACTACTTTTTGAGTTACATGGGGAAAAGGCAAAAAAAAAAAAAATCCTGGATCTGCATATATATCTGGATCCTGGAACCACATATGCCCCTTTTCCACCAAAGCAGTTCCAGGGCTGGTTCGGGGCCAGTGCTTAGTTTGGAACCGGGTTTTCTGTTTCCACTGACAAAGAACTGGCTCTGGGGCCAGAAAAACCGGTTCCAGGCTAGCACCAACTCTCTGCTGGGCCAGAGGAAAGAACCACTTATGTCAGCGGGGGGGCGGAGTTGTTAAGACCAACAACAATAACAAGACCGCGAAAGATCGCCATTTTTAAGTGACGAGAAGCAGCAGCTGTACAAACTGTGTTTTTGCTTCGATATTCGCGCCAAGGTTTATGCAAATGTAGCGACGTAACTGACGTATACAGCGACGTAATGACGTGGCTTCCCTTAGCACCACGAGCTATGGAAAAGCAAACTGGTTCTCAGCTGGCTCGGAAGTTGAACGAGTTGTGAACCAGCACCAGCACTGGCCCTGAACCAGCCCTGGAACTGATTTGGTGGAAAAGGGGTATTACAGATGCAGATTTGCATCAAAACCTAATAAATTATTCCTTGGCCCATGGCTCACCTTTCCTCCAAATTTCATCCAAATCCATTCACTACTTTTTGAGTTGCATGGGGAAAAGGCAAAAGAAAAATCCTGGATCCACATTCTTATCTGAATTCTGGATCTGCATACATATTCAGATATGGAGCAAAATCTAATAAATTGTTTCTTAGCCCATGGTTCACCTTTCCTCCAAATTTCATCAAAATCCTTTTACTACTTTTTGAGTTACATTGGGAACAGACAAACAAACAGTGGTGAAAGCATAACCTTCTCCAACAAATTTGACGGAGGTAACTAACAAAGTTGATATAACAAAAAGGAATCATTGATGTGATTAAGAAATAATATTTTTTCTTGTACAAGGCAACCTACCCAGATATGTATGTGGATCCAGGATTTTTTTTTTTGTCTTTTCCCAGCATGACTCAAAAAATAGTGCACGCATTTTGATGTAATCTGGGAAAGCCATGGCCGAATGGTTAGAGAAGCAGCGACCAAAAGGTTGCTCGTTTGATTCCCTTGACCAGCAGGAATGGTTGAAGTGCCCTTGAGCAAGGTACCTGTATCTAACCTCCAACTGCTTCCCAGGCTGCTCTGGGTACGTTGTACATTGCTCTGGATAAGAGCATCTGCTAAATGCCTGTAATGTACTTGCAACAAACTGAATGGAAGTCACATCTGGTAATGATAACGCTAACCAAACTTTCTTTAAGTACACTCAGAAAACAAGAAGTTGTTGCATTTAATGGTGGATGACTCTGGAGCATTTGACTTGTGATACTAAATGATGACTTTGATACCTGTCAGTCCTGCGATAACCTGGCGACTTGTCCAGGGTGTACCCCGCCTTTCGCCCATAGTCAGCTGGGATAGGCTCCAGCTTGCCTGCGACCCTGTAGAACAGGATAAGCGGCTACAGATAATGGATGGATGGATGGATGGATGGACTTTTTGATACCAAAATGTGTTTGTCTAGTCGACCATCTTCAGTATCCTCCAGGATCCTGAACAGTTCTTGTAATTTAGTGCTGCTCAGAAGTAAATTTCCATGACATGACAGGATTTACTGTTAAGAAAATAATAAGCAATGATGTTGTAGTACTGTGCAAAAGTATTAGGCCCCCTGTATTTTTTCCATACAAACTTTGTTGTAAAATAGATTTCTATTTTATGACTTCTACATTCTTGAGTCAGTACAAAAACATTTTAGAGTTCCAAACGTTCGTTCATTTTCCAGCACAAAATTAAATGTCACCAGTTAACCTAACCTGCATGTCTTTGGGGGAAACCCACGCAGACAACATGCAAACTCCGCACAGAAAGGCCCTTGCCAGCCACAGGGCTCGAACCCAGACCTTCTTGCTGTGAGGCGACAGCGCTAACCACTACACCACTGTGCCGCCTTCCTTCATTAAATATTAAATAAATAAATATCTCCTTACATAAAATATTGCGGCACATTTTTCAAATCCATTTATTATTCGCTTTATGTCGATTGTCGCCATACAAGTTCAAGTTGTTATGATCGAAACTATCAGAGCTGCTATTACAGAATATTAACCAACAACTTCTCGCCAGGCGGCACGGTGGTGTAGTGGTTAGCGCTGTCGCCTCACAGCAAGAAGGTCCTGGGTTTGAGCCCCGTGGCCGGCAAGGGCCTTTCTGTGCGGAGTTTGCATGTTCTCCCCGTGTCCGCGTGGGTTTCCTCCGGGTGCTCCGGTTTCCCCCACAGTCCAAAGACATGCAGGTTAGGTTAACTGGTGACTCTAAATTGACCGTAGGTGTGAATGTGAATGGTTGTCTGTGTCTATGTGTCAGCCCTGTGATGACCTGGCGACTTGTCCAGGGTGTACCCCGCCTTTCGCCCGTAGTCAGCTGGGATAGGCTCCAGCTTGCCTGCGACCCTGTAGAAGGATAAAGCGGCTAGAGATAATGAGATGAGATGAGAACTTCTCGCCAATCAGATTCGAGAATTCATCATCACTGTGGGATAAATCTGATTCATGATTTTAATAGTAAACTAGTGGAAAACCAAGCTAAAACCAAGAGTCTTACTGTGGGCTGCAAGTTGCCCCCGAAACCCCAAGACACATATGGAAGGGCTTTAACTGGGCATACTTGGATTGATCTAATTGTAGTTGGTAGTCAGTGTCGTTTTGGATAATTAGGGGTGTAATCAGTTCTCGACAGTTCTCTCTCTCCTTCACCATCTTCCTCTCTAATTTATATTCCCTTGAGTTAAAGTGATAGTTATTCATCTTCTCTTACTAAGAAGGTCTATCATTAGGCTCTATCTCTAGAGTCGAGTCTCTCGATGTAGATGGTTTGCAGATGTCTTAACACCCCAGCGACCAAGGCAAAGCTGTTACTCTGATGTGAAATTTCAGAAGCTAAAGAAGTTTTACGATTGTGTGTGTTTGTTGTTTGATTGCAGTGTACTGCCTTTTTTCACACTGAATTTGAACACATGAATAAAGAGCCGTGGTCATACATATATATGTACACTTTATTACATTGTGTTGTAGACGAATTCATTCTTTACAACCCAACAGTGACGAAAAATCAGTATAAAATATTTATGCAAGAACATGTTCAGTGCAGAACCCAAAGATAATTGAGTGTAAAATTATTTTACGTGTTTGAGAATTTATAATTTAACTGACATTATTTATATACTATTAATAATGTATAGCAGTTTTAGTATTTTAAAAATCACATGCTAATATTCTCAAGTGTTTTAGTAAATTACTCATCACTAAATTAGGGGGAAATTAGCTCGGATGCTTTGCAGATTTGATGTCAGAGGTTTTGTTCTTTGGTGTATTTTGGCAACCAAAAATACAGAAAGCAAATTCTAGCACTATTGTCCAAAAAAAAAAAACCTAATTTGTTTTTTTTTTCACAAGCCTACATACAACCCCAGTTCTCTATATTTTTCAAAAAAAGCCCAATAAAATCAGTTTTAACATTTGATATGTTGTCTTTGGACTATTTTCAATGAAATATTGGGTTTCCATGATTTGCAAATTATCGCATTCTCTTTTTATTTACAGTTTACACAGCATCCCAATTTTTTTGGAATTGGGGTTGTATTACAATATTTCAAACCCAACTATGTAGTATCTACTAATTCCTCAACATTCAGTTTGTCACATTTTCATTGTCCTCCACAGATCATAAAGGGGGGGCAAATAAATGAGCAAGTTGGCAAAATCCCTTGGCAAAAAAAAACCTCAAGAAGTTGTGATTTTGTTGCTAGAATCTCAGAAATTAATGCTTTATCAAAATCTATTTTGGATTAACTCTCTCAATCTTACCAATAACATTCTTCGACAAATTATCAACTATTATTGTTGCTGTTATGATTTACTTGTCAAGTGGTCTCCAGTCTTATTCTGGAATATGGTCAAGAGCAGTGGTTCTCATACCTTTTGTAGCCAGGGACTTCTTTCAAATAAACTCCATGGACCTCCTCAATATAGATTTATTTCATGAAAATCATTTAAAATTTTTAAATGATATTTTCGGCAGCATGCTGGTGCAGTGGTTAACGCTGTCACCTCACAGCAAGCAGGTTCTGGGTTCGAATCTGTTGGTCAAACCTTTTTCTGTGTGGAGTTGGCATGTTCTCCCTGTGCCTGTGTGGGTTTCCTCCGGGTGCTCCAGTTTCCTCCCACAGTCCCTATGTAGATTAGTTCAACTGGCTGTTCTAAATTGCCCATAGGTGTGAAAGTGAGTGTGAATGGCTGTTTGTTTCTGTGTTAGCCTCACAACAGATTGGCAACCTGTCTAGGGTGTACCCAGCCTCTCGCCCAAAGTCAGCTGGGATTGGCTCCAGCTCACCCTGGAGCTAATAGGATAAGTGGATGGAAATTATGTTTTTGGAGCCATAAAACTTTCTATTCCTGAAATATCCACAGATAGAACACATTAGGTCTGAGTTGACTTTGGTGCTTGAACCCCTAAATATAAATAACTTTAATAATATGATATTGTGATTTTCAAGACTGTAACCATTAAAAAAGTCATTGACCTCCTGGCTATGCTTCACTGACCCCTGTGGGTCCCCATACCCCACTTTGAGAACCACTGGTCTAGAGCATGAGTTTTCACTACCAGTACTAAAAAGCCTCTTCTCTCTACATTTTCAAGTTTGTCGTGCTTTTAACCTACCATAACAAACCCAACCTGGTGTGTTGAAAGCAGGAAAAACCTGAAGTTGTGAAGGACAGTGATTCGTGAGGACTCAAGGTTAAAAGTCCTACTCTCGTGCTTGATCAGCTACAGTACGTAAGTCTGATTTTGTAAGATGAAGATCCCACACTGGACCTTGTTGAACAGACTGGGATTCACTGGTCTTGGCAAAGTCGGGTGCGAATTTTGCTTGGTTGGGACAAAAACCTGAGGACACCAACAACCTCTGATCTAGTATATACAGTTCCTGTATCACCAGCCTTATTCTTTGAAATGCCCTGCCAACAGCTATATTATACAACAGTTGCATTTATACTTACTCCTTTGGCAGACAATTTTATCCAAAGAGACTCACAATTGAGCTGAGCAAATAGCAGGACAACAGTGGCAGTTTGGCAGTACAGAGATTCAAACTCACATCCTTATGATCAGTAGACCAAAGCCCTAAACCACTGATCCACCACTGCCCTGGATTGTAAAATGCCTTAATCATATTCCTTTGGACAATTCAAACATTGGGACCAAGAGTTTGGGATTGGGAAAGAAAACCAAATTCTGATTGGGTATTGCTCTTCAACAGCTTCAAAAGGTATATATAACTTGTGTCTAATTTGTGACATTTCACCACTGTGTAACATTTAGCCAGTCACCTGGTACTCAACCAGGGTTAGTTCTTGTCCTGTCCAACAATGAATGATAATCTTTGATCATTTTAACAATAATTCATTTTTACTCCTTTTACCCAAAACACATTTGAGCCAGCCAATCAAGGTCAGAAGACTAAACTCTGCAAGAACTTAGACCTCCATGACACTGCACACTTGATAAGATCAGCTAAATACTAGCAATTTGGTCTGCAACTTTTCCTTATTCTATGAATTTCTGGAGTCTTGGGTATGATTCTTGAATATGAATCTGCAGAGTCTTCCAAAATCTATGGCATTTTTGTTCTAAAAATTGTTCCTCACGACCCTCTCGCTTTTTCAGAGTTGAATGTCATCAAGTGAGGTTAGACGCCTCCCAAACAACTGCTCCTCATATTCTGAGAGTTGACGAAGGAACCCAGCATTTGGTGCTGCACAAGTGCGCCTCTCTTTGAGCCAACGGAAAGCATGAAGTAGAGACCAGCGGCGCTGTTCCATCAGGAAGCCCAGTGTCAAAACCGAGCTGCGGCTCCGTCCCAGACTGCAGTGCACTAGCACACGCCCTCCAGGTGAGCCCAGTGAACCTCTCAAGGCTGCTGCTATGAAGTGGGAAGCTTCTGGAAGTGCCTGGCGAAGGTCTTGTTGAGCATCATCGCTGAGCCGGAGTCGCAGATACCTCAGGACATTGGGGAAGGCATCTGAGATCTCAGCAGTGGCATTGACCACATGCGTGATATGCAGGTTCTTGATGATGCGGTAGTCATGTGCTTGCGAGGCAGAACCTTGGTACAGTGCCCCTTCAAGGATCTCAGAGGGATAGATGGTGAGGAGGCGACGCTCAGATTCAAGCAGGACCATCCGAGGTGTACACAGAAAGGGGTAGAGTGAGTGGAAGGCCGAGTAGCCACCCAGCAAGATGACAGGGTCCATGCCAAGGGCACTCAGCTGGAAGAAGCAGTGCTGTAAGGTGGGGTTGTCAGCACGTGCCTCTTGGCTGCCTACTGTACATAAGAGAGGAAAGAAGACAGAGACTTCTTAATAGACTGACTTGTTGAACTGGGTTCAGTTGTGCATTCTTTGTACCATTCTGATGCTTGAAAACACTAAGTTTTGGTAAGTGCTGAAAGTTCTGATAGATGACATGCCATATTTTATCAACTAAAAAGGACTTGTTCAAAATGACCTTATATACTAGGGAACATCAGTTGGAGGTTTAGAGTACAAGTTGGTACTTGAAGTCTTTCCTGTGCCAGCACCTGGTTTCCCAACCAAGTACTAATCAGGCCCTTAAGACACATTAGACAGCACCAAGCTCTCTTTGTATAGCCCTCAGCCTCTTGTATAGCTAGCATTACAGTGGGAGGGGAGTTGGTCCTCTGCTAACAACAAGAGCTTGACTCCCTACTCACATCTGTATTGCAACATGCCTCACCAGATGGCAGTAGGCACCATTTTTATGATGCTCTTTGTTATGACCCAACTGCAAGTAGAACTCACAATCTCCTGGTCAAGAGGCAGACACCTAAGCACTAAACTAACTCATGGTTAGTTGGTACTTGACACACCCAATAAACCTGGTAATTAACTGGCGATTTGACGCGTCTTTGAGCAGGAGAATATCTAAATTGCTCTGACCCTCCTAGACTGGAATTGATGACTCCTGTTTTAGACAAGGTTTTCTACAATTCCACAAGATGGCATGATGTTTTTCCTGATGGACAAACATTCAGAATTGTAGATTTTGGGCTATTCCTGAAATGTATTAATGTTAATCATTGGAAGGTGGTTGATCCTGATTTTATCATAGTGTTATTTTGAAGAAGGATGTTTACTAGCCAGGATGTTTTCATTCTGTGAATCTCTGCAGCAGGAAATCTGGGATCTAAGAGAATGCATAGCATCTGGGTCCTGAAATGTATCTAAAAAGTCTTTGGCTTTTATGATGTACCATTGTACCAGGGTTGAATTGTGGGGGTAAAGTTTTGGGTTTAACTTGGTATATCAGCGGTTCACTGGAGTTTCTTAAATATCATTTTTACAACCCCAAATCAGTAAAAGTTCAGAAGATATGTTGAAATTTAAATTAAACTGAAAACAATTATTTGTAAATAATCTTTGACCTGTATTGGACTCAAAACAATACAACAACGCATTGTTTGATATTTTACCTCGTGAATTTTATTGTCTTTTCAAAATAAACACTTATTTAAATCTTGATTCTTGCAACACATTGAAAAAAAAAAGTTGGAACGTAAGCATTTACCACTTCGTAATATTGCCATTCCTTCCCATAACACTTAAAAGATGTTTAGGGACTGAAGACACCACGTGATGAAGCAGTTCAGGTGTCATATTTTTCGTGTCAAAATTTGTCAGACGTTCTCTACTGGGGACAGAGGGGACACACCCTCTTCCTCCACAGCCATGCCTTTGTAATGTGTGCAGAATGTGGTTTTGCATTATCTTGTTGAAATCTCCCTGGAAAAGATGTTGTCTTGAAGGCAGCATATGTTGCTCCAAAATCTGTGTACTTTTCTGCATTAATGTTGCCATGTTGCCAGTTAAAGTTTTAACCGGTATTTGTGGATATAACGCCGTATTGTAGCTTGACAAAGGTTTGCCAAAATAATCCAGAGCCCATGTGGTTATACTGTATCAGTGATAGATGAATGACGGTTCTTGATGGAGTGCCGTCTGAGGGATCAGAGATCATGGGTGTTCAGCTTAGGCTTGTGCCCTTGCCCTTTACGCATCTTTGCTCCTCAAAGACTAGGCCTTTCCTGGACACTGAGTTTGTCCCAAATCATAATTACAATCATCTGTTGACATCACCTGTCTCAAATCATATCATTATTTATTTGTTTTACCTCATTACTAGCCCTAAATTGCCCCTGTCCCAACTTTTTTTGGAATGTGTTGCAGGCCTGAACCACAGGAATGGATGTATATAAACAAATTAAATGAAGTTGACCAACAAAACATGAAATATATTGGTTTTATTCTGTCTGAAATTAAATACAAGTCAAAGTATATTTAGAAATCCCTGCTTTCTTTTTTTATTTGCATTTTCCATACCATCCCAATGTTTTCTGATTTGGGGTTGTATATTTATGGCACTCAGATGGTTCTGAAATGTCCAGATCTTTAATTGTTTGCAGATCATGGTACCTGGGCTGTGTCCTTCCTCTGCATAAAGCAGAATGATGGAAAACTCCTGGAGCTGGACGCAGCTTATCAAACAGCCAAGATCCGGGTGAATTACGGTCACGCTTGCACGTGCCGTAACCAGGTGACTCTGCTTATACCTGTGTTTCAAAAGAGATTAGGTACATAAGTGGATGAACGGTACTTCAACAGATACTTACAGTACGTGTGGTAAATTGGCTTGGGTTGATGGGCGTGTGTGCAGCATGTGGTACCTGTCTGCAGAGCGACAGTCCAGAATGAGGATGTAGTATGGGTCATGGAGTGCTGGTTCACCAGCTTCAGCGTTTAGCAAGTTATACACCTGCTGCGGAGTCACGTAGCCTCTCTCGATATCAGCTTTTTCTGGAAGGGCAGGAACCAACAGCTCCTCTAAACACACACAAACACAAACATAGTCCAACCATGTACCATCATGCAATATAAAACACAAGAGGTGTAATGCAGGGTGGCACGGTGGTGTAGTGGTTAACGCTGTCGCCTCACAGCAAGAAGGTCCGGGTTCGAGCCCCGTGGCCGACGAGGGCCTTTCTGTGTGGAGTTTGCATGTTCTCCCCGTGTCCGTGTGGGTTTCCTCTGGGTGCTCCGGTTTCCCCCACAGTCCAAAGACATGCAGGTTAGGTTAACTGGTGACTCTAAATTGACCGTAGGTGTGAATGGTTGTCTATGTGTCAGCCCTGTGATGACCTGGCGACTTGTCCAGGGTGTACCCTGCCTTTTGCCCGTAGTCAGCTGGGATAGGCTCCAGCTTGCCTGAGATGAGGTGTAATGCAATTCTATTATCTGGATATGTATCTGTTTAATATCTATCTGTGTCTCTAGTTGGATTTGAACCCAAAGTAGGCATGACCTAAACCAGAAGGTGTTTTTGTTAGTTAGTTAGTTTAATTAAATACAAACCTGACTGGCTCGGGACACCCCCTAAAACCCCTGGAAACACTGGGGGGGGTGAAAAAATGTAGAAATGTCTTTAGTCTGACAATTCTGGCTCCCACAGTTCCTCAATCTCAGCTACATCACTCCAGTATATAAGGGTGGTGCAGTGGTTAACACTGTTGCCTCACAGCAAGAAGGTTCCTGGTTCAAACCTCACAGCCAATGGAGGACCTTTCTGTGCGGAGTTTGCATTTTCTTTCTGTGTCTGCGTGGGTTTCCTCCGGGTGCTCCAGTTTCCCTCACAATCCAAAGACATGCAGGTTAGGCTAATTGGTGGCTCTAAATTGACCATAAGTGTGAATGGTTGTTTGTCTCTATGTGTCAGCCCTGCAGTGATCTGGCGGCTTGTCCAGGGTGTACCCCGCCTCTCGCCCATAGTCAGCTGGGATAGGCTCCAGCTTGCCTGCGACCCTGTACAGAATAAGCGGCTACAGATAATGGATGGATGGATGTGAATGGTTGGGTGGGAACTGCTCTACATCCTTGACGCCCACCCTGGGTAGCCCTCCTGGGCTGTCTAACAGTCAACTATGGTTGACGTATGAGAATAAGACTCCAGTTCAAAATTGGTTTCAATGAAAGATGTGTGGTTTGTTATTCTTTTTAATCCCATGCATGTAGTTATTAGTTTTGTTTGTACCTGCCAGCTATATTTCTTACAAATTTAGTTGGTTCTATTTCCATTTCAACCACAACAGGCAGTTAGTTAAGGACATATGAACAAATGGTGTAAATGCATCACACAGTGCCACACCTTCTTGTTAATTCACGTCCTGCAAACTTCATGCCTACATGAAAGTAAAAACATCCCACTCGCACAACTTTTGAAGCAGCATGGTGGTGTAGTGGTTAGCTCTGTCGCCTCACAGCAAGAAGGTTCTGGGTTCGAGCCCAGTGGCCGACAGGGGCCTTTCTGTGTGGAGTTTGCATGTTCTCCCCATGTCTCCAGGTCATCTGGTTTCCCCCACAGTTCAAAGACATGCGGTTAGGTTAACATGGGATGGCCTTGGGCTGAAGAGCCCTTGAGCAAGGCACCTCGCCCTCAACTGCTCTCTGGATGCTGTAGCACGGCTGCCCACTGCTCTGGGTATGTATGTGTGCTCATTGCTTGCATGTGTGTGTTCACTGCTTCAGATGGGTTAAATGCAGAGGATGAATTTCAGTGTGCATGTGACAAATAAAGGCTTCTTCTTTTATGTACTGTCCCACAGGATCCCAGTCCACATGCACACCTCTAGTCTTGATCTGTAAACCTTCCTGGCATGCTTCTTACAGAATTTAAAAATAAAATAAAAAACTCGTAGCCTCCTATTCATATCTGTATTTGTATCAGTTTAGATCACATTATCTGTTTTATTGCAAATATTCATATTCACTCACATCCCTACAAGACACAGATGAAAATAAGATAAAATATTTCTTTCTTTGCCATTTTTTACACTTGAAAATATACTTTTTCAAATAACACATCAGCATAATGACGAACCTTCGCTGTTAGTCTGAGTACCTTGAATGATGTTTTTACAAGAGGGTTTGACAATGCCATTCATCTCTGGACAGGAGGCGCTGTTTTCTCCTGGCACAGAGCGCCGAAGCCCAGCGGAGGAGACAATACGGCATTTATCAGACCTGCAGGTAGGGGGAGGTATAGAGGGATTTAAAAAAGAAATGGAGGAATAGCAGGAAAAGATGAAGATGGATTAAAACCTTCCATTTTGATTCTTCTTGCGTCTTTTTCCCCAGTTCTAAGTGATGTCAATGTAGATAGGTTGAGCCAATAAAGTTAAGGGCCTTGCCCAAGGGCCCAACAATGGAAGCTTTGAGGTGCTTGGACTCAAACCCCTGACACTCCAATCAGCAACCCAGAGCCTTATCCTGCTGAGTCACTACTTTGCGAAAATCTGCAAATTTGATTCTCGAAGAAAAATACTAGTCTAGACCCTCCATACCCCTGATCACGACTGCCCCTTATAAGGCGTAAGTCTCCAAAGTTGTCTGTTTAGCTCATATCCTTATCATTTGTAGTTGGAATAAAAATAAGCACCTCTAGGAACTCACCTGGACAGTGCAATGCCCATGGTTTTGGATCGGAGGCATTCGGGATTCGCAGCCTTCTTCACTGCTACGGGCCAAAAGGTACAAGAGTCGATGCAACCATCCTGACGCGCACATACACACACGGCAGAAAAAGTTTGCAATCAACCTACAAGCATCAAAATCCTCAATGATGCTGAACAAAAGTGTGAAATCTGACTCCTGGCCATGCTGCTCATTTGTTCTCCATGTGTATATTAAAAAAAAAGTGGCTGTTTTTTTTCTTTCTTTCTTCTCGTTTGTTCCTTTCCCCTTCCTCCCGTCCTTATTTTAGTAGGTTGCCGTGGTTATGCGGCAGAGTGAAGTGCTCTACACGAGTCAGGGTGAGCTGGACGTGACAGGTCAGTGTGTCACACACATTCACACACCACACACACATGCAACATCCAAACGGTGCATGCGTGGAAGGTTTAATCTTCGCGGGCATATTAGATGATGTCAAGCGATACAGATTTTCCTTTTCAAAAACATATGACTTCGTAATGCTCGCTTAAAGCAGTGGTTCTCAACGTTGGCTCTGGGGACCCCTTGGGGTCTGTGTGGTATAGGCAATGGGGTCCATGACTTAAAGGAAATAAAACTGTGTAACTGACATTAATGGAAATCACAATGTCAGATTATCAAAGTTATTGTATTTAGGGGTCCAAGCAGAAATCAACTCAGACTCAATGTGTTCTGTCAGTGTACATTTCAGGAATAGAAAGTTCAATGACTCCAAAAAAAAAAGAATTCTATATTTGCTGGTTACAAACAGTTTGAGAACCACTGCCTTAAAGGAATCAAATACACAGAGAATGATTGATTTTTCACCGCTCAATGTGTGAACAAAGAAATGCTTGTGCGCATGCACAGCAGAACACTTTTGTGTGACATCATGTTGTCTTGACAACCATGCAATATTATAAACCATATTCAACGCTCATTCTCCATTGGGTATAAGCGATATGCTAACAATATTGCATGCTATCAAACCAAATGAATGGAACCAGCTAGAAGGGAATTTTTATTCTGTTGAAAAAGTGTCCTGTATGTATAAAAATTCCTGATATTTCACTCCGATGACGTCACTCCCAGTATTTTCCTGCTGACTAGATGTTCGTTGTCAAAATGGCGAACCAGTTCAAAATTAAAATTCTTTTTAAAGATATTTTTTTGGGCTTTTTGCACCTTTATTGGATAGGACCGTGTAGAGACAGGAAATGAGCAGGAGAGAGAGACGGGGAGGGATCGGGAAATGACCTCAGGTCGGAATCGAACCCGGGTCCCCAGATTTATGGTATGGCGCCTTATCCACGACACCCCCCAAAAATTAAAATTCTTTTGATTAACTTGTGTATTTTTTTTTTCGTGGATGTGTCCATATAATATAAAGAACATTACACGGTGGCGTAAAGATATGAAGTTTATCTTCTCGTGTTGAAAAATATATACATTCACCACTCGAAGATAAACTTCATGCCTTTGCTCAGCTGTGTAATATCCTCCATTTATAACATGTAATAGACAGATATTTATGCCTTATATCATCTCATCTCATCTCATTATCTCTAGCCGCTTTATCCTTCTACAGGGTCGCAGGCAAGCTGGAGCCTATCCCAGCTGACTACGGGCGAAAGGCGGGGTACACCCTGGACAAGTCGCCAGGTCATCACAGGGCTGACACATAGACACAGACAACCATTCACACTCACATTCACACCTACGGTCAATTTAGAGTCACCAGTTAGCCTAACCTGCATGTCTTTGGACTGTGGGGGAAACCGGAGCACCCGGAGGAAACCCACGCGGACACGGGGAGAACATGCAAACTCCACACAGAAAGGCCCTCGCCGGCCCCGGGGCTCGAACCCAGGACCTTCTTGCTGTGAGGCGACAGCGCTAACCACTACACCACCGTGCCGCCGCCTTATATCATGACATTATTATTATTATTATTATTCCACAAATTTTGCACACCATTCTACCTCCATTTGCATGACAACATCCTTCTTATGATATTTGTCTGCATGTATATCAAGTTTCTTTTATCTATGATAAGCACCTGTTTATGTAAATGTTCACGCTTTGCATTTTAAGACACCAGATCCCAAACCACGATGCTCTCTAGTGGCTAAAATCAGAGACGTATAGATGTTTTACACAACAAACTCACCACATTAGTCTTCTTTTCCCAGCCATCACAAAGGTTCACATGGATCGAATCTATTCTCAGAAGTTGTTCTGTTTAAAACCTTTTTTTAAACCGCAGCAGTGTTTTAATACTCAAACATGATTGGCTAGAAGGTGTGGATTAATTTTCTATAAAAGCAGCTCTGACAGTAGTAGTAATAGTAGTGCGGCTGCAAAATCACAGCTTTATATTAATGCACTCGTTCGAATATGTTATCTTTTCCATGGTAACAGCCGACACAGGGACATGTATGAGGGACACGCCATATAAACTGATTAAAAAAAAAACAACGTGTAATCACTGACATGGGGAAATTTCTGGAAAGGAAATATTTATTTAATAAGATTTATGGAAGGAGTCTCCAGTGTCAGCACTTTGTAACAGTAAACATTCAATTCCAGAGAATGAAAAATAAAATAAAATGAGGGAACGTGTGTTTATAGCTGCTATAACATAAGTGATAATACAGATTAAATGTAACTACAGATTTTATGAAAAGTTTCTCTTTTTTTACTTTATTATCAAACAAGTCGCAATAATTGGCAAATTTCTATGGTAGAAGTGAAATAATATCCTTTCAGGCATGCTATTACTGAAGGAAAAACAACTCCAGGCTGCATCACACCATCCAATGGTGTGATACGCTAGAATTAATCCGAATAAGTAGCCAGAGTTTCAGCATTAGCATTTGAGGCCTTTGTATAACAGAAGCGAGAAAAGAGGAAAGAGCGAGGAGGAGGAAGGCGGCGGTGGGTGGGGTGTGTGTTGGGGTAAGTGTGTCACTTACAGATGGTGTGGTCCAGCCAGAGAACACACACCGACTTCCAGCATCTAAAATACTGAAGACGTACCGAAGGCTAATATTAAATTAATATTACTTAACCTTTTCATGCATGGTGATTATTACAGACATCTGTTTACAAGTCATTATTTTGTATATGCTTGGGTTTTAATGTCAATGTGGCACGCTTACAGAAGGGCATTCACAACAGAAAAAAATTAGACACTTTAAATATCTTGGAATTACGAGCTATTTGCTCATAATTACAAGAAAAGCTCTCTTGATGTTTGACGTTTCGAGATAACAAGAGATAATAACACTAATACTAATAAAGAGAGAGTTTCTCATAATTGCAAGATCTTTTCTCGTAAATTATGAGATATTTTCTTGTAATTATGAGATAAGGTGTCTATTATTTTTTCTTTTGTGAATGCAGTGCACTTCCGTCCTTGCTAACCTCTTCAGTGGGCATTACTGAAAAGCACCACCTACTGGCAAGCAGTTGTAGTAGTGTAACAAAAGACAATAATTGTTGTTGTAATGGTCCAGAGTCTTAAAATGTTATACGGTGTTTTACAGCATGAAGCTATGCCTATTACATTCTTTGATTTCCAAACTATTGTCTTTTCAATAATTTAATCCACTTGATGTAACTGAACACACTAATGGCCGGTGTCGTCCTGAGTGGACACGTGAATCGCTTTTAAAAACATTCAGTTAAAAAAAAAAGTATTGTGGGATTGTGGGGTGTTCCAGGTACGCCGTGGTTAGAGCCTACCAAAAGTGGTCCAAGGATCCAAAGGAGAACCGGTGAACCGGCGACAGGGTCATGGGTGTCGAAGGCTCACTGATTCGCATGGAGCACGAAGGCTAAAACATATGGTCCAATCCCACAGAAGAGCTACTGTAGCACAAACTGTTGAAAAAGTCAATGCTGGTTAAAACAGAAAGGTGTCAGCCAGGGGTGGTTCTAGCCATTTTGGGGCCCTAGGCGAAATACAGACATGGAGCCCTCAAAAGTCAGTCTTGAAACACACATACAGAATAATGGTCATCCCTACTTGGCACATGCCATATCTCCTTGCTGTAAATTCAGAAAAAAAGATAGCAAACTGCTACTAACAATGTGCCCCAAGTAAGCTCCACAGTGAAACAGGTTTGAGATTACTCCAGCATTTGCCAAAATTCTGACGGTGTTTATTGCTCAGATCAAACCAGAAAGAGAGACAGCGACAAGGCAAACAACAGAAGAAGAGACAGTAGAGAGAGAGAGAGACAATTTTAAGAGTCAATCTCCATATTTTAATAAAACAAGGATATCTGAAATCCAATTATAATTTTTACTCCACAGATACATATTACCAGATATAAAATGATCTTATTCTTATCAGAAGTAGAACACAAATGGATCCATATTACCAGATACACATTACCAGAGATACAAAATGATCTTACTGTTATCAGAACTACAACACAAATGGATATTACTCTATCGAAACCTCTACATTTCAATGGGATAAGACTGATGCAGAGAGAGAAAGAGAGAGAGAGAGAGAGAGAGAGAGAGAGAGAGAGAGAGTTTGTGTGTGTGAGAGAGTGAGTGAGGGAGGGAGGGAGAGAGAGAGCCATTTAGTGACAGGCAATAGAGATCTTGCAGTCACGTGACCGGAAAGTACACAGCCGCCATCTTGTCGGTAAAAAACACCGCTGAATATTGCTGCACTCGTGTACAGAATGGATCAATTTCAACCGACGGACTACACGGCTCATTTTTCTAATGAACAGATAACTAGATATATGTCTAAAATAAACGATCTACAGATTAGTCACCCTTATAGCTTACCGGACGTAGTTTTCACGACCGTGTCAGTGGATATTGAACTGCCAGAGGTGGAATACCCAGACGTGTATAATTACCTCATTAACTTTCCCTCGCTGTTCAGTGGTGAAGCACTGCGTGCTTATAAATCTCTGGACAGTTATCTTTACAGAAATTCAGGATTTGTCAGCGACTCAGATGTGGCATCTTGTAAACAAGAAAATAACAATCCTCATTGGATGGGTAAGTCACTTAAGTATTGAGTACTAATACTATTTATATCAGTATCGAGTATAGCACTGACCAGCCGATTATAGAATAGAATAAGGTAATTCCAGCTGTAATTCCAAATCGTCCGTCTTGTTTACCATGGATCTGGCGTTGGAGAGGTAGAGGCTTAGCAGTGGAGATTTGAGTGGCTGTTTTCTGAGCTTAGTCAACAGGCCGGCTCTGCAGCCTCGCTTTTGCTTCCGCTCCCGGCGCCGCCTCCTTCGCTTTGATTCCGATAACAATCCAAGGAGACCCCGCTGGTCTCGCTATCTCGTCCGGAATGTTGTGCATGCGATAGAAATCGCTACAAACCATCATTTTCTGCTGGAAACCAATGTCCAGTAAGTCCATACGGTTGTAGTGGATATTGAAGTCCGGTACAGACGAACAACACGCAAAAATACACACAAAAAACATAAAAAACGTGCACAGGTAGGGAGAGCTTGTAGCCGCAGCCGTTGTAGTAGAATTGTATATAGTAGGGTTTTCCAGAAGAAAAGGCAGAAGTAAAAGCAGAAGTAGAACTAGAAGTAGAAGGTGGAAATATGGCATTTGACCGACAAGATGGCGTCTGTCACAATCTGGATCGGCTGTGACGTCACATGCAAGTGCTCCATACAGTGGTTGAGAGACAGATACAGAGGGATTGTGAGTTTGTAAAGGATGCAGCCAGTACATTATTGAAATGTCCTTAATCTTCAAAATTCCATTGTTCATGTATTCCATCACCATTCCATAATGGGGTGTAGGTGGGTGGGTGTGTGAGAGAGAGAGAGAGAGAGAGAGAGAGAGAGAGAGTGTTTGTGTGTGGGGGGTAGAGAAAGAGAGAGGTATGAGTTTTTAAAGGTTGCAGCCAGTACATTACTGAAAAGTCCTTAATCTCCAAATGTCCGTTGTTCATCATAATCATATGAGAAAGAAAGTCCTACTTGTTGCTGGCTTCTCCAAAGTCTTTATAGAAAGGTGGCGTGCAGAGGTATGGAACCCAAACTACAATAAACAACACAGCATTATAACAAAACAACTCAATACACTTTTTTCTTTGATGATATGATCTATGAACACAAGTAATCCTTTGTCAAATCACATACCTTGTTCAGCAAGGGCTCACTGGCAGAAGTTGTCCATCCGTCTTGTCTTTTATTATCTTTCACTACTGTGACACAAGATAACAGCAAATCAATCATGGAACAGTAGAAATAAATACCCAAAATGCATTGTTAAAATGAATACCTTCTCTTTGTCCCTGTCTTCCATTTCTTTGTCTGTACCCCTGTTTTTCTTCATCTGTGTGTCTGTTTTGCCTTCATGTTTCAGGTCTCCCTCTCTCTTTTGTGCCTTTCTTGCTTGTCTCTTCTCCATGTACTTCTCCTGGCCTTCATCGTCTATATAATCCTATTGTTATTGTCTTTCTGGTCTCCAGAAAAGAGTGTAAAAGTGGTAGGAAGTCAACTGCTGCCACGATGCCGCTGCAACTAAAACCGTCAAGCTATGACTGATACCTTTTTCCCCCTCAGTCACAATTTGAATCAATATCCACTTATGCTCTAACTTGCAACAATAAAAAGATCGCTTTAAAGTTCATTCATTCATTTCTCATTATCTCTAGCCACTTTATCCTTCTACAGGGTCGCAGGCAAGCTGGAGCCTATCCCAGCTGACTACAGGCGAAAGGCGGGGTACACCCTGGACAAGTCGCCAGGTCATCACAGGGCTGACACATAGACACAGGCAACCATTCACACTCACATTCACACCTACGGTCAATTTAGAGTCACCAGTTAACCTAACCTGCATGTCTTTGGACTGTGGGGGAAACCGGAGCACCCAGAGGAAACCCACGCGGACACGGGGAGAACATGTAAACTCCACACAGAAAGGCCCTCGCCGGCCCCAGGGCTCGAACCCAGGACCTTCTTGCTGTGAGGCGACAGCGCTAACCACTACACCACCGTGCCGCCCGCTTTAAAGTTGCTTCTTGAAAAAGGTTGCATATTTGACCGACAGCTATAATAATTAGATTGATTTGAATAAATAAATAAACAGGCTACTTCAGCTACTACTCTTGATATTCCAGATTATACATAAAAAAATGTAATTTGAAAAATGTAGTTAGTTTCAGAAGCGCAGCTGCATTCTTTTTGCTTTGTGCCCTTTTTTTTTTGTTTCGCGCAACCACTCTCATAACTGCGCTTCATCTTGTTTACAGTTCCTTCTGCTTTGGTTTGAATTTCCGTCGCACACCTGTCTATGTCATCAGATCACGGACTAGTCCAATGTAAAACAACCAGGGTGTGTGTGTGTGCTGGGACAAATACTATATACACATGAATTCGATATTCTGATGCTATTTTGGTGTGTTTTTCCATTTATATCGTTGACTACTTAATATCAGAGACAAATTAAGATTACATATACATTGTTTGGTGTTTACCGTGACGGGGCTGACTGTTCGGGGCCCCTAAATTTTGGGGGCCCTAGGCAACCGCCTTGGTTTGCCTAATGGTAAGTCCACCCCTGGTGTCAGCATTAACTTTTTTAGCAGTTTGTGCGACAGGAGCTCTTCTGTGGGATTGGACCGTATAGGCTAGTCTTTGTGCCCCGTGCGAATTAATGAGCCTTCGACACCCACGAACCTGTCACTGGTTCACCGGTTGTCCTTTGGATCCTTGGACCACTTTTGGTAGGTTCTAATCACGGTGTTCCAGGAACACCCCACACACAAGATGTGCCATTTTGGAGATGCTCAGACCCAGTCATCTAGCCATCACAATTTGTGAAAGTCGCTCAGATCCTTACACTTGCCCATTTTTCCTGCTTCCAACACATCAACTTCGAGAACTGACTGTTCTCTTGCTGCCTAATATATCCCACCGCTTTAACAGGTGCCGTTGTAATGAGTATTGGCTGGCATTGAGTGGTATATCAGATATATTCCATTCAGCTAGCATGACACTGAACAAGTTGAAGATGAGCTGAATGGAATATATCTGATATACCAGTATTGTTATTATTATCCATACACATTCCTTTCGGGTTTTCAACGCATCTTTCTTTTTCAAAATTCTCTCAAAATCTTCCATATTTAACGAAACAAACATGGCGGCCATGTTTGTTTACAAATTGTCACAGTCGCTCACTCGCTAGCGCAGAAATTTTACGTCTCCGACATGTGACATCATGTTGTCTTGACAACCATGCAATATTGTAAACCATATTCAACGCTCATTCTCCATTGGGTAGAGTGACGTAATACACGTAGGATAAACGATATGCTAACAATATTGCATGCTATCGAACCAAATTAATGAAACCCACTAGAAAGGAATAGAACACATTTTTATTCCATCGAAAAAGTGTCCTGTATCAGAGGTGGAAAGTAACGAATTACATTACTCGCGTTACTGTACTTGAGTAGCTTTTTTGTGTACTTATACTTTTTCAAGTAATTTTTAAAGAGTGTACTTTTACTTTTACTTAAGTATGTTTTCTTTTAAGTAGTGTACTTCGGTACATTTTACATCACAACCGTTACTGAGTAAAAAAAATAAATAAATAAAAAAAGGCTAAAACGGAGAAGGGGAAATGCGTTCTGGAAATGAATCACGGGAAGGACAGTTGTCGCGCGCGTGAGTCTCACACAGACGATGGCGGACATGCACCGGCGCTTTAAGGGGGGGGCTTCGGGGGGCTCAAGCCCCTGGGCCACAGCCAATCAGGGGCCTTGTAATATTAATAAAATAATAAACTGTCGGAATCGTGGGCCTACATTAATGTACGGATAGAAATAAGGTTGGAAATAAATGAGCGCACAGTAGCCTGCTGTAAGAGACATGGTGGATGTGGTTCGCGAAACGAACACCCACAACTGTACCAGAATAAAATGTAACAAAATGTAACGTCACGCACGAAAGCGCGCCAAAGACTGCAGACTACCGAGACACAAATTTAGAGGCTTTGAAAGATGAAGCGTTCACATGTTAGCGGGGCGCATAAAAGGAAAAAAAAGAGAGATGCAGGTAATGATAGAATCGTTGCCTAAAGTCACAGACTTTTTTAAGGTAAGGATCACCAATCTGTTCAGAATATCAGCTACTTATCAGTTATCAGCCTACCAGCAGCTAGGCTATGTGCAGCTAGGCTAGATATGCTATGATCTGTCCAACAGTAAAATAAATCAGTTGTGATTTGAATACGTGTCGTGTGATTTGAGTTATAATCCTGTTAGTATAATAGCATATTTCGATGGGGATAATAAAATGTCTAAAACGGCATCTACTGAAGAAATTGATGAAAAGATTGCAGGGCTCCGAGATGATGCTAAAAATAGTAACCATGCGGTCGGCACGGCCATCTTGGAAGTCACTCGCTCCAGAGCGCTCATAGAGTACACATCATAGAGTAAACATTCACCGATTCGTTTCCGCGTTAGAGGGCTTAGAAGCTTTGATTTTTTAAGAATTTAGACATCTGAAGTGATGGAGCACTACTGTGAAAGTTTGGATAAGCAGGCACGGGAGCGTTATGCTGAGAAGGTACGTTTCACTGGGAATGTAGATCCATACACTGTTAGTGAGAAGGAATGGAAAGCTGACCCCAGCTTGTTGCCGCATAATTATCAATTATTTTAGTCAGTGAATAAAATGTAGGCCTAGTATGTAACTTGTACTAACAGCATGTGTACATAAACATCACTAGGCCTAGATCTTAAATGCCATTTGATGCAACAATGCACTGCAGTAGACATAAGCTACCTAATGTGACAAATATATCCATTAATCATTGCTGAAAGTACACAGAAAAGATAATAGTTTGTATCACATTTATTTTAGTAACTATGAAATTCAAGACAATTTAACCTACCTGTCACAAAGTGATCAGAACAAATCCGGATACAGTCTAGTTGTCCTAAATTTGATCGGTTAATGGCAGCCAGCCACTGTCGTCTCCTCCGCTCGCTTTTCTCCTGTGCTGCAATTCCCTGGTTTGTCAGGACTTTAGGGAGTCTGTGGAAGCTTTTGCCACCCTTTTCCCCCCGGCTACTACAGCCAACAATGACACACGTATTCGGCATTTTGCTTCGCTGAGCAACGACAATGCACTGACACAGCGACGTTTGACTTCCAATATGGCCGCCGCCGGGTTCGCGCTGATCTCGAAGCACTCTATAATTGTCACAGTTCGGGCAGCAGACAGAGTAAGCATACTGAGGGGAACAGCAATACAAAGCTAGCGCAGATCCACATTTCTCGCTAGCTGTGTTGGGTGTGTTGTTAACCCGTGTGGATTTAAGTGAAATACTTGAGAAGTTCTGTGGTCAAGACAACGTTTTAAGGTAAGGATGCTTGATTATTAATGTTTGCCCGCCGTGGCTTGTTGTTGACGAAAGGCCCACATGATTTTGCCTTATGCAGCTACTGCTAGCGTCATGCTTTGAACTATAGGTTAAGCTCATTTGCGCTAAAGGATGGGTTTATTGAAGGACTTTGATGTAGCTAGTTTCTTTTTAAAAAATCGTATGCTCAAAACAGTATGCCCGTGTTCATCATGTTTAACTTTTTTCTTGATGGAGTGCGTGAAATATTGTTGCAAGTGGTATTTCGATGCAGTCATGTCAAAAAGGCAGTTGAATGCACGGTCTTATTCAAGGAGAAGGAAGACTTGCATGATGCTTGAACATAGATCGGTAAAATAGACCCTAGTAGGACTTGGTTTCGTGTATTTCGGTCTGTAGGGTTATGAGTTTGGCCGCTGTCCATGGTGTTTACGTTTCATGTGGCCGCCGAGCCAAGTACCTTGACTTGCAGTGAATGTTTGTTTTCATGCCGCCGAGCTATTTTTATGTATTTTATTTTTTAAAAGGACTTGTCTGTAGGTGTGTGTGTTTTATGTTTACAACACATAGGTCTACATTATAGCGCACGTGCGCTTGTGTGGTTATCTCTGGCCATGCCCCTGCGTGAAAGTTACGCAGTATCACTGTCCTGTCCGTGGTAATAATCACAACCGGCTCTGTAATGATAATGCGCGCGTTCTTCTCTCCCTCTGTGGTCGGATGTGTTGAGCGATGTGAGCGTGGGCCTTGCGCAGCGACGCTGAGCCAAAGTAACCTATCGTAGGCTTCTAGGCTAATTACGTGCTTACACTGTAAATGCTTGACACGTATTGCAAATAAAATAAGAGTGTTTTCCTGGCCAACGGTAAGGGTAGGGTTGACAGGTAGCCTATGAGGGGCCTAGCCCCTGGGCCACGGGTGTTGATAAAGCGCCCCTGTGGACATGGAGGAGACCGAGGAACCTGTGGTGGACGACCCTGCAGAAAACGCAATTTCTTCCAGTAATGAAGTGCACCTGGCCCTACATACGTGATCACTTCAGCTTAGTAGAGAAAAGGGGTGACAGTTTCATTATGCAATGCAGATTATGTGTGCCCAAGAAGACAACCATTGCGGCATACAAAAATTCGACGTCTAATCTGCGCAAGCATGTTGAGGTAAGTATTGTCATTGGCATCATAATCACGGGCGCAGATAGAGGGTGGGACGGGTGGGATTCGTCCCACCCAGATTTAAATTCACCTCGTTCGGTCCCCCCCACTTATAGGGAGGAAAAAACGTCTATGCTGTCTTTCTTTGCATAAGGCAAACCTCACGGAAAAATCAAAAGACTAATTACCATTCGGTTTATTGAGGTGCACAGCAGTGTATACATAGTTGCAACAACTCACATAAAACAAAACAAAGACTGATATTCGGTTGGTTGAGCTGCGCAGACTGCACAGGTTGCGAGCTCGAGCTTGGTTGCTATGGTTACCCACAACAAGTTTGACAGGCATATCGGGGTTGGGGTTGGTTTGCTGGCAACTTTGTCCCCCCCAGTTTTTTGTCCCCCCCAGTTCAGAAAACGTATCTGCGCCCCTGATCATAATGTTTCCTTTCCATAGTAAAACCGACAATAGGCTGGTTATATTCCAAAAATAGTGGATGGCATTGCTAATGTTGAAGTAGCAACCTGTTGGTACTGTAACATAACGGTAACTAGTCTGTTATTCGGTTGGCTAATCATGCAAGCAAGTTAGCTCGCCAACCTGACGTGATCAGTCCTCCTACCATTCTACATCCAACAGGCCAGAAAGGAATACTAAGCAAAACAAATAATGTTTGAATTGAATTGTTCAATAACACACAGTGCACACAGGCAAGCTACGAGATTTCGGTGCAACATTTCACTTTCATATTTCGTGTACAATGCTTTGTGTGTGGTCAGGGCGATGTAAACGACATGACTGTGTGTATTGACCTTTTTTGTTTGTCTCAGTTTTAATGCAGCATTATCCTAAGCATTCAATTTGATACACTTCCTTTAAATAAAACATCTGGGTTGAGATGTACATATTTCCTTGTTTCCTCTTCTTTTTCATTTTTGCACAACACAATGGAGGCAGAAAACACCCATTGTTAAAAGTAACGTTTTACTTTTACTCAAAGTACATTTTAAATGATCTACTTTTTACTTTTACTTGAGTAGATTTTTTGTCTGGTAACTTTACTTGTACGTAAGTAAAATTTCATCAGAGTAACAGTACTTGTACTTGAGTATAATATTTTAGTACTCTTTCCACCTCTGTCCTGTATGGATAATAATATTGAGTGTGTGGGGGGGATCATGATGATGTTGAAATTCAGTAGTTTGGTGCTTATTTGCCTGAATCAGTGAGTGAAGCTCAAAGTCCGTCTGGCTCTTCAGAGTGTTGTGTACACTGCGGGGGGGACACAGGGAATTTTCACTCGCTGCTCAGGACAGAACGTTCGGATGTACAAATTATTTTACGCACCTTATTAAAATGACAGCTGATCATTTGCCGGATCATTCGGAATAAATATATGTTTTTGAACCATTCTCTACGACACATGTCAGCTTACAAAGGCCAGAACAGTGACGTGAGTATTTTTAGACTTTGTTTGTTTGTTTGTTTGTTTGTTTGTTTGTTTGTTTGTTTGTTTGTTTTCCACATCATACTGAATACAGAAATGAAAGCTGTTCTTTTGGTTATTTTACATTTTATAATGTGTCCTCTTTACAATTGTAAAATCATATCTGTCTTATCTAATACATCGTCATCTATAATATCTAAAGTCTTATTGAGTGCAAAAGTTTGCACACCCCTATGAAACTTAATTTATTGCACAAAAACAGTTAAATAATTCATGTTTGTGGACGTCCAGTGTTAAATAGTGTTTACTAGTGTTTAAAAGTTGACATTTTCCTCTTTGAATGTTATATAAATTATTCATTAGTATATGAAATATTATGTCACCTTTATATGAAATATTATGCCTTCTTTAGATTAGTTTTAGTCGCTGAGACACTTCTGGCAAAACATTAAATAATGTTTAATATTGATTTTTTTTTTCCTTACAGATTTAAAGAGGTCACACTTTATTTTCAGGAAGATAGATTAAATATTAAATGTTAAATATTAAATTAAAATTGTGGTCTTGTTCTTTGCTTAGACACATGCACCTATACGGTTTAATCACTATGCATTATAGTATATAGGATATTAGTACATGACCGCAAGTTGGCCTAGTGGTTAGCATGTCCGCCGCCTCTCGACCAGGAAATCGTGAGTTCTACTCACGGTCGGGTCATACCAAAGACCATCATAAAAATCGTACCTACTACCGTCTGGCAAGGCACGCTGCAGTACAGATGCGAATGGGGAAGTCAAACTCTCGTGGTTACCAGAGGACTAGCCCCCCACTGTAACCCTATGTATAGGCGAGAGACCGAGGGCTATTGGAACAGAGATTGGCGCCACACCCATATGCCTCAAAGAGTTGGTTGATACTGGGACAGGAGACTGCCTGGGAAGGCCAGATTCTAGTGTGAAAGGGACTTTGGCTTTTGATATTAGTACATACAGTAGTTGTAGTGATTAGTTATGTTCAGTAAGGAATATAACTAACTAACTGATCCAGGAACTGGGTCCTAGTTTATATTAAGTGTCTCTAAAAGCTAAATAGTAACATAAACTCTATAGATGACTGTTGCACTGTTACAGATTGCTCACAGAAGTTAATACCCAAATACCAGAGGTGGAAAGAGTACTAAAATATTATACTCAAGTACAAGTACTGTTACTCTGATGAAATTTTACTTAAGTACAAGTAAAGTTACCAGACAAAAAATCTACTCAAGTAAAAGTAAAAAGTAGATCATTTAAAATGTACTTTGAGTAAAAGTAAAACATTACTTTTAACAATGGGTGTTTTCTGCCTCCATTGTGTTGTGCAAAAATGAAAAAGAAGAGGAAACAAGGAAATATGTACATCTCAACCCAGATGTTTTATTTAAAGGAAGTGTATCAAATTGAATGCTTAGGATAATGCTGCATTAAAACTGAGACAAACAAAAAAGGTCAATACACACAGTCATGTCGTTTACATCGCCCTGACCACACACAAAGCATTGTACACGAAATATGAAAGTGAAATGTTGCACCGAAATCTCGTAGCTTGCCTGTGTGCACTGTGTGTTATTGAACAATTCAATTCAAACATTATTTGTTTTGCTTAGTATTCCTTTCTGGCCTGTTGGATGTAGAATGGTAGGAGGACTGATCACGTCAGGTTGGCGAGCTAACTTGCTTGCATGATTAGCCAACCGAATAACAGACTAGTTACCGTTATGTTACAGTACCAACAGGTTGCTACTTCAACATTAGCAATGCCATCCACTATTTTTGGAATATAACCAGCCTATTGTCGGTTTTACTATGGAAAGGAAACCTTATGATCAGGGGCGCAGATACGTTTTCTGAACTGGGGGGGACAAAAAACTGGGGGGGATAAAAAACTGGGGGGGACAAAGCTGCCAGCAAACCAACCCCAACCCCGATATGCCTGTCAAACTTGTTGTGGGTAACCATAGCAACCAAGCTCGAGCTCGCAACCTGTGCAGTCTGCGCAGCTCAACCAACCGAATATCAGTCTTTGTTTTGTTTTATGTGAGTTGTTGCAACTATGTATACACTGCTGTGCACCTCAATAAACCGAATGGTAATTAGTCTTTTGATTTTTCCGTGAGGTTTGCCTTATGCAAAGAAAGACAGCATAGACGTTTTTTCCTCCCTATAAGTGGGGGGGACCGAACGAGGTGAATTTAAATCTGGGTGGGACGAATCCCACCCGTCCCACCCTCTATCTGCGCCCGTGATTATGATGCCAATGACAATACTTACCTCAACATGCTTGCGCAGATTAGACGTCGAATTTTTGTATGCCGCAATGGTTGTCTTCTTGGGCACACATAATCTGCATTGCATAATGAAACTGTCACCCCTTTTCTCTACGAAGCTGAAGTGATCACGTATGTAGGGCCAGGGGTGCACTTCATTACTGGAAGAAATTGCGTTTTCTGCAGGGTCGTCCACCACAGGTTCCTCGGTCTCCTCCATGTTCGCAGGGGCGCTTTATCAACACCCGTGGCCCAGGGGCTAGGCCCCTCATAGGCTACCTGTCAACCCTACCCTTACCGTTGGCCAGGAAAACACTCTTATTTTATTTGCAATACGTGTCAAGCATTTACAGTGTAAGCGCGTAATTAGCCTAGAAGCCTACGATAGGTTATGTTTGGCTCAGCGTCGCTGCGCAAGGCCCACGCTCACATCGCTCAACACATCCGACCACAGAGGGAGAGAAGAACGTGCGCATTATCATTACAGAGCCGGTTGTGATTATTACCACGGACAGGACAGTGATACTGCGTAACTTTCACGCAGGGGCATGGCCAGAGATAACCACACAAGCGCACGTGCGCTATAATGTAGACCTATGTGTTGTAAACATAAAACACACACACCTACAGACAAGTCCTTTTAAAAAATAAAATACATAAAAATAGCTCGGCGGCATGAAAACAAACATTCACTGCAAGTCAAGGTACTTGGCTCGGCGGCCACATGAAACGTAAACACCATGGACAGCGGCCAAACTCATAACCCTACAGACCGAAATACACGAAACCAAGTCCTACTAGGGTCTATTTTACCGATCTATGTTCAAGCATCATGCAAGTCTTCCTTCTCCTTGAATAAGACCGTGCATTCAACTGCCTTTTTGACATGACTGCATTGAAATACCACTTGCAACAATATTTCACGCACTCCATCAAGAAAAAAGTTAAACATGATGAACACGGGCATACTGTTTTGAGCATACGATTTTTTAAAAAGAAACTAGCTACATCAAAGTCCTTCAATAAACCCATCCTTTAGCGCAAATGAGCTTAACCTATAGTTCAAAGCATGACGCTAGCAGTAGCTGCATAAGGCAAAATCATGTGGGCCTTTCGTCAACAACAAGCCACGGCGGGCAAACATTAATAATCAAGCATCCTTACCTTAAAACGTTGTCTTGACCACAGAACTTCTCAAGTATTTCACTTAAATCCACACGGGTTAACAACACACCCAACACAGCTAGCGAGAAATGTGGATCTGCGCTAGCTTTGTATTGCTATTCCCCTCAGTATGCTTACTCTGTCTGCTGCCCGAACTGTGACAATTATAGAGTGCTTCGAGATCAGCGCGAACCCGGTGGCGGCCATATTGGAAGTCAAACGTCGCTGTGTCAGTGCATTGTCGTTGCTCAGCGAAGCAAAATGCCGAATACGTGTGTCATTGTTGGCTGTAGTAGCCGGGGGGAAAAGGGTGGCAAAAGCTTCCACAGACTCCCTAAAGTCCTGACAAACCAGGGAATTGCAGCACAGGAGAAAAGCGAGCGGAGGAGACGACAGTGGCTGGCTGCCATTAACCGATCAAATTTAGGACAACTAGACTGTATCCGGATTTGTTCTGATCACTTTGTGACAGGTAGGTTAAATTGTCTTGAATTTCATAGTTACTAAAATAAATGTGATACAAACTATTATCTTTTCTGTGTACTTTCAGCAATGATTAATGGATATATTTGTCACATTAGGTAGCTTATGTCTACTGCAGTGCATTGTTACATCAAATGGCATTTAAGATCTAGGCCTAGTGATGTTTATGTACACATGCTGTTAGTACAAGTTACATACTAGGCCTACATTTTATTCACTGACTAAAATAATTGATAATTATGCGGCAACAAGCTGGGGTCAGCTTTCCATTCCTTCTCACTAATGCCGCTTTTCCACTACAAACGCGGCTGAGTCGGGCTGAGCCGTGCCGTGCTGAGTCGGGCTGAGCGGGGCTGTTGGAGTTGCATTTCGACTACAACCGCGCTGAACCGTGCTGGCTGGAAGTGGGTGGACACATTGGGTGGAGTTAGCGAAAGTGGGTGGACGTCAGGTGATGTCGTTAAGCAGCGCAAACAGTGACATCAGTGAGCTTTTAAGCGGTAGTCTCACGACCCGAATAGTAAACAATAAACATGGAGGACATGGAGTCGTTAGTGTTGCTGGTCTTGGTGCTGTGGCTTGTTGTCACCGACAACGCGGACAGATACTGGCAAGAGCGTATAGATGAGGCGAGGCGCATAAGGCTTCAGAAATTCTCGTAATTCGTAATTATTCTCCTTCCGGGTTTGCGGTGTTTACAGATCCCAGCGCGCTCGCGGGGCGTGTGTGGGCATGTGAGGACACTCCTCCTCACCAATCAGTGCACAGGGGAGTGTCTGCTCATGCCCCCAGCCTCACTCGGCACGGTTTGGCTCGCTTCAGCCCCACTCCAAAACGGTGCGAGTTTTAGGGGCTAAGCAGGGCTGAAACGAGCTGAGTCGTGCTGGTTTTTAGTAGTCGAAACGCGAGCCGTGTCGGGCTGAAGTGAGCTGAAGCGAGCTGAAGTGAGCTGAAAAAGGGTAGTGGAAAAGGGCCATAACAGTGTATGGATCTACATTCCCAATGAAACGTACCTTCTCAGCATAACGCTCCCATGCCTGCTTATCCAAACTTTCACAGTAGTGCTCCATCACTTCAGATGTCTAAATTCTTAAAAAATCAAAGCTTCTAAGCCCTCTAACGCGGAAACGAATCGGTGAATGTTTACTCTATGATGTGTACTCTATGCGCGCTCTGGAGCGAGTGACTTCCAAGATGGCCGCGCCGACCGCATGGTTACTATTTTTAGCATCATCTCGGAGCCCTGCAATCTTTTCATCAATTTCTTCAGTAGATGCCGTTTTAGACATTTTATTATCCCCATCGAAATATGCTATTATACTAACAGGATTATAACTCAAATCACACGACACGTATTCAAATCACAACTGATATATTTTACTGTTGGACAGATCATAGCATATCTAGCCTAGCTGCACATAGCCTAGCTGCTGGTAGGCTGATAACTGATAAGTAGCTGATATTCTGAACAGATTGGTGATCCTTACCTTAAAAAAGTCTGTGACTTTAGGCAACGATTCTATCATTACCTGCATCTCTCTTTTTTTTCCTTTTATGCGCCCCGCTAACATGTGAACGTTTCATCTTTCAAAGCCTCTAAATTTGTGTCTCGGTAGTCTGCAGTCTTTGGCGCGCTTTCATGCGTGACGTTACATTTTGTTACATTTTATTCTGGTCCAGTTGTGGGTGTTCGTTTCGCGAACCACATCCACCATGTCTCTTACAGCAGGCTACTGTGCGTTCATTTATTTCTAACCTTATTTCTATCCGTACATTAATGTAGGCCCACGATTCCGACAGTTTATTATTTTATTAATATTACAAGGCCCCTGATTGGCTGTGGCCCAGGGGCTTGAGCCCCCCGAAGCCCCCCCCCTTAAAGCGCCGGTGCATGTCCACCATCGTCTGTGTGAGACTCACGCGTGCGACAACTGTCCTTCCCGTGATTCATTTCCAGAACGCATTTCCCCTTCTCTGTTTTAGCCATTTTTTATTTATTTATTTTTTTTACTCAGTAACGGTTGTGATGTAAAATGTACCGAAGTACACTACTGAAAAGAAAACATACTTAAGTAAAAGTAAAAGTACACTCTTTAAAAATTACTTGAAAAAGTATAAGTACACAAAAAAGCTACTCAAGTACAGTAACGCGAGTAATGTAATTCGTTACTTTCCACCTCTGCCAAATACACATCCCGATATACACTCACTGGCCACTTGTTCTTGTAAGATCCCTGTTCTTGGCTGCAGGAGTGGAACCCCATGTGGTCTTCTGTTGTTGCATGCTGAGATGCTTTTCTGCTCACCATGGCTGTAAAGAATGATTATATGAGTTACTGATCTGATGATGTTTGTCCTTTGGGGTCGAAGATGACCATGACTTCAATTTGGTGGGTGGTGGTTGTGGGTCCGGAGTTGACTGATGAGGCCAATCAGGGGGTTTGAAGGTATGCCCACATATCAACATTCCACGTGCCAAGGTTGAGTACCTTTTGTTATCTGTTTGTTGTACAGTGGTCCCCCTCTTGAGAGGCCACTCTCACCAGCGGCCACCCCTCCTTTACGGCCACAATTCCATTGTATTAACTCATTCTCCATTGAAATTACCCCTCACCAACGGCCACCTCTCTAACGCGGCCAGCAACCCAAGCTGAATGGCAAAATCCCCTCGCTAGTGGACATGTTTGTGAGCAATAATATGTTAAAATCACGTGCGATGCCGCGATATTTGGAAAAAAGTTGATCTCGCGTTTTTTTTTCCTACCCAGATTCCCGTGATGCTTTGCAATCTCGCCGCTATAAACATGGCTGCCAGCACAAATTTTATCAGTCTTGACGTAAATTCACTGGCAAACAACAACTCCTATTGAACAAACAACAACAGCGATGTCAAACTCCAGAAAGAGGAAAGTTCTGACCTGGGAAGAGAAAGTTAAAGTGATTCAGGTTTATTGGACTATGCATTGCAATCAAACAACCCAGAGTTATTGGAGTTAATGAACAACGTGCGGGATGTTTTAAAAAATTGACAAACGTAAAGCTGTTCAAAGTTCAAAGCAAACAAATTTGGACTCTTTTTTCAAATGTGTTGATGTGTCTGATTTGTGATCATTGGTTTTTTTATTCAATTTGGTGAATACCATGAATTGTAAATGCATGTACATGTTTATGATTAATATTTTTGTTGACAACTGCTCTGGTGCTGTGATACATTTGTGATAAATGATTCAAGTTTTGTTGCATGAAAGTCTGCATTTGTTATGACTTCAGTGTTCTCCACTACCTGAAGTTATAGCTCGGCGGTAGTATTGAGCGGCCGTCGCCAGGGGGTTCGCGAGGGGGGGTCCCCCCTCATCTCATCTCATCTCATTATCTCTAGCTGCTTTATCCTTCTATGATGTTATGATGTTTTCATACCTAACATACCTGATGCCCTACGTCTGGTTGGAGTCTCATCACATCGCTCCTGTAGAGGACGGCCCCATATGGACAGTCGAAAGTCACACTTGGAAGATGCTCTGGACTCTTACAGTAATGCTTTTATGACTGAGGACTAAAGTTGACTTGCTAACTTTAGGACTGCAGTCATCATGAACAGATTTGCACTCAAGTTTCCATCAATGAAGAGTTTATAACATCAACGAAACTGACTTCATGTTAAAACTGTTAATGTTATAGTCATGTTGTCTGTTGTTGCCCAAATGAGGATGGGTTCCCTTTTGAGTCTGGTTCCTCTCGAGGTTTCTTCCTCATGTTGTCTGAGGGAGTCTTTCCTTGCCACCATTGCCACAGGCTTGCTCATTGGGGATAGATTAGGGATAAAATTAACTCATGTTTTAAGTCATTCAAATTCTGTAAAGCTGCTTTGTGACAATGTCTACCAATCTGTCCATTTTCCTCTGACCTCTCTTATCAACAAGGTGTTTGGTTCCACCCACAGAACTGTCTCTTGCTCACTCGATGGTGTTTTTTGTTTTTCGCACCATTCTGTGTAAACTCTAGAGAAAACCACAGGAGATCGGCAGTTTCTGAAATACTTAAACCAGTCCATCTGGCTCAAACCAACACCCATGCCACAGTGAAGGAAAGGTGGGTGGGTGTTCCTAATAAATTGGCCAGTGAGTGTAAGCAGACAGTGTGTTTTTAGAGGACGGACTTATCACGTACATTTCTTGACCTTGATACATCACAATGGACTAAATCTCATCTCATCTCATTATCTCTAGCCGCTTTATCCTTCTACAGGGTCGCAGGCAAGCTGGAGCCTATCCCAGCTGACTACGGGCGAAAGGCGGGGTACACCCTGGACAAGTCGCCAGGTCATCACAGGGCTGACACATAGACACAGACAACCATTCACACTCACATTCACACCTACGGTCAATTTAGAGTCACCAGTTAACCTAACCTGCATGTCTTTGGACTGTGGGGGAAACCGGAGCACCCGGAGGAAACCCACGCGGATACGGGGAGAACATGCAAACTCCACACAGAAAGGCCCTCGCCGGCCCCGGGGCTCGAACCCAGGACCTTCTTGCTGTGAGGCGACAGCGCTAACCACTACACCACCGTGCCGCCCACAATGGACTAAATGTTATGCCAAATGAAGTCTCACATAGATTTATAAAAAATGATTGATTGATTGATTGATTGATTGATTGATTGATTAGATTGATTAGATTGATTGATCTTCATATCTTAACCATATCTTTAATCTCTATACGCATGTAACTATGTATGCAGGAGCTCTGTGTCTGAAAGCCCATCAGGACGTCACAGGCAGTATGGAGACCTGGTATGGCTGCCCCGGATATACAAGCGCCATAATCTCTGAATGGTATTCTAACATCTTATTCAGTAATGCAGGCAATTTTAGGTTTGTAGATCTCAAATATCAGTGGAGTCCTTTGGTTTGTCCTGGTCATTAAGTCAGCAATACCTGTAGATCAGGTAAAACATGCAGTTATCTAATCAGGTAGTTGTGTAGCCGCAGTGCTGCATGTATACAATCATGCAGATGCAAGAGAGCAACTTGGGTTAATGTTCATATCAACCATCAGAACGGGAGGAAAATGTGATCTGTGTTCTTGACCGTGGCTTGGTTGTTGATGTCAGACGGGCTGGTGCGAGTTTCTATACTCAGATGTTTCCAACATCTTGTGGGAACATCCATGCTGTTGTGAGCGAAGGGTAGTCCGACCCAGTATGAGCATTGTGTTCCTAATAAAGTGTTATATGAGTGTAATTTCTGAGTATTGAGCATGTCTTTGTTTTGCAAGATGTCAGAAATCCCTAAAAAACTACTAACCTTTATTTGCAATTCCTTGCTTAGCATAAAATTACAACCCCGATTCCAAAAAAGTTGGGACAAAGTACAAATTGTAAATAAAAACGGAATGAAATAATTTACAAATCTCAAAAACTGATATTGTATTCACAATAGAACATAGACAACATATCAAATGTCGAAAGTGAGACATTTTGAAATTTCATGCCAAATATTGGCTCATTTGAAATTTCATGACAGCAACACATCTCAAAAAAGTTGGGACAGGGGCAATAAGAGGCTGGAAAAGTTAAAGGTACAAAAAAGGAACAGCTGGAGGACCAAATTGCAACTCATTAGGTCAATTGGCAATAGGTCATTAACATGACTGGGTATAAAAAGAGCATCTTGGAGTGCCGCACCGACAAATAGTGGAGCAATATCAGAAAGGAGTTCGACAGTGTAAAATTGCAAAGAGTTTGAACATATCATCATCTACAGTGCATAATATCATCAAAAGATTCAGAGAATCTGGAAGAATCTCTGTGCGTAAGGGTCAAGGCCGGAAAACCATACTGGGTGCCCGTGATCTTCGGGCCCTTAGACGGCACTGCATCACATACAGGCATGCTTCTGTATTGGAAATCACAAAATGGGCTCAGGAATATTTCCAGAGAACATTATCTGTGAAGACAATTCACCGTGTCATCTGCCATTGCCAGCTAAAACTCTATAGTTCAAAGAAGAAGCCGTATCTAAACATGATCCAGAAGCGCAGACGTCTTCTCTGGGCCAAGGCTCATTTAAAATGGACTGTGGCAAAGTGGAAAACTGTTCTGTGGTCAGACGAATCAAAATTTGAAGTTCTTTATGGAAATCAGGGACGCCGTGTCATTCGGACTAAAGAGGAGAAGGACGACCCGAGTTATTATCAGCGCTCAGTTCAGAAGCCTGCATCTCTGATGGTATGGGGTTGCATTAGTGCGTGTGGCATGGGCAGCTTACACATCTGGAAAGACACCCTCAATGCTGAAAGGTATATCCAGGTTCTACAGCAACATATGCTCCCATCCAGACGACGTCTCTTTCAGGGAAGACCTTGCATTTTCCAACATGACAATGCCAAACCACATACTGCATCAATTACAGCATCATGGCTGCGTAGAAGAAGGGTCCGGGTACTGAACTGGCCAGCCTGCAGTCCAGATCTTTCACCCATAGAAAACATTTGGCGCATCATAAAACGGAAGATACGACAAAAAAGACCTAAGACAGTTGAGCAACTAGAATCCGACATTAGACAAGAATGGATTAACATTCCTATCCCTAAACTTGAGCAACTTGTCTCCTCAGTCCCCAGACATTTACAGACTGTTGTAAAGAGGAAAGGGGATGTCTCACAGTGGTAAACATGGCCTTGTCCCAACTTTTTTGAGATGTGTTGTTGTCATGAAATTTAAAACTTCGCGTGGGCTGCATGTTGGCCACAGCGAAACTGATAAATCGCGCAGATTTGTTGTAGACAAACTGTTGGAGAGATGTGACATTTTGTGTGTCCAGGAGACGTTCCTGGCTAAGCAGGCTCTGGAAGGGCTAAATTCCATACATAAAGACTTTCATGGGGCAGGCGAATCAACAACTGACTTAAGTGTTAAAGTTGTCTGGGGGAGGATTCCAGGGGGGGTAGCCACGATGTGGAATAAAAAATATGACCAAGGAGTGAATGTCATACGGCTGGGAGTTGACTGGGCTATTGCAATTGAACTGTGTTGTAATGATAAGAAGGTAATAATCCTGAATGTTTACACACCATATGAATGTATACAAAATGAGGATGAGTACCTTAGCAGACTGGCATTTATCATGTCATTTATACAGGACAATCCTACTACGTTTATCTATGTTGTTGGGGACTTGAATGCTGATGTAACTGATGCCAACTCTCTGTTTGGTAATCACTTAAACCAGTTTTGTTCTGACAGTGGGTTGATTTTATCTAGTAAGGTACTTTTACCAAGTGATAGCTATACACAGGGCCGTCGACAGGGGGGGACACCCGGGTATTTTGTCCCGGGCCCAGGCATGAGGGGGGGCCCAGAACTGGTCCCTCATGAAGATGCCATTAATCATTCTGTTTCATTTCAAAATGTGTTGATTTGGGGGAGAAAAAATGTGCTATATTTGCATTCAATGAATGATGTCTGGTTCTTTTGCCTTTATTGTCTTCGAAAATAGATTCAAGAACCCACCTACCACCCCTAATGCAGAAATGGTTTGGTCTTTGATTAAGGCGCCAAATAACACGACACTATTCCATCATAACGCTTCGACAATAAGCGTGCGAGCCTGTTTGCCAACATGCACAAGTCAGGAGCAAAGAAAAGAAAAGAGAAAAAGAGATGAAGAAGCCAAGAGCCTCAGGGGCTCACTGCATAGATATTTTAGAAAAGATTCAGATGATGCAGCTGAGCCAGGTAAGACACAGATAACTTTTTTCCAGCCCCGTAATGTAACCCCAGCACGCGTGACGCGCCATTCATAATTATAAAGTAGGGGATAGCAGGGTACACTGAGTGAACACTGAAATGCACAGGGCATTGAATTATTTCATAAACATATCGGTTTAATAACACTGTGTTGCATATATCTCAATGAAGCAAAGAATAGCACATTGGCCCGCAATCATATCCAAATGTTTTAGGCACGCTTGCTGAGCTGCGCTGAGCTGGACTCCGGTTAGCTGAAAGCCCGTGGAATGCTGCCTCTTGTTAATTAAACCTTATTTTGTTGGAAATCATCCCGTGTAGATACGACGGCATGTGAAATTGCCAGCTAGATAGAGTTTAATGTAACGAATGGGCTATAAATAGGGTGTTTTGAGGTTAGTCTGTTGCAAAACATTAAACTTTCGCTTAGACTTTCGCTTACTCTTCAAACAATTCCCTTGCTCAAGTGAAAAATGATAGGCCAAGGCTCATTTAAAATGGACTGTGGCAAAGTGGAAAACTGTTCTGTGGTCAGACGAATCAAAATTTGAAGTTCTTTATGGAAATCAGGGACGCCGTGTCTGTTAGGGTTTTACTGGGATTCGAACCTGGTTCGCTGGTGTGATAATCCAGCAAACCCCCACTAGGATGACTCAAATGCAGAGGCATGAGGTGGAAGTAGAAAAAGTATCAAAAGGTTTATTTACAAAATTTACACTATTTACAATCCAAGGCAAAAACAAAAGTATAATCCAAACACTCAGAAGATAACCAGGAAAAAAACAAAAGTTCAAAGAAACAAAGAGCCAAAAAACCAGAAAAGAAGAGGCAAAAATACAAACGCTCAGAGGATCCAGAATGGTAAACACAAAGTCCAAAAAGTCCAAAAGAAAGCAAAGAACAAAAACCACAAAGACACGGGCGAGGAAATCGGAACAGAGGTTACTGGAGCTAAACATAACAGCACAGAGACTCCGTGACAAGAGGACTGAACTCAGGGGTATAAATACACAAATTAATTAAGGACAGGGCGGGGCAGGAAACAGGCAATAAGACAAAAACAAAACACAGAACACAGTGGTGACCTCTAGAGGCCCAAAACAAACATGGCCAGAAAAGGAAATAACAGTGGCCTCTAGAGGCCAAAACAGTCCCAGTCCTAACAGTGTCATTCGGACTAAAGAGGAGAAGGACGACCCAAGTTGTTATCAGCGCTCAGTTCAGAAGCCTGCATCTCTGATGGTATGGGGTTGCATTAGTGCGTGCGGCATGGGCAGCTTACACATCTGGAAAGACACCATCAATGCTGAAAGGTATATCCAGGTTCTAGAGCAACATATGCTCCCATCCAGACGACGTCTCTTTCAGGGAAGACCTTGCATTTTCCAACATGACAATGCCAAACCACATACTGCATCAATTACAGCATCATGGCTGCGTAGAAGAAGGGTCCGGGTACTGAACTGGCCAGCCTGCAGTCCAGATCTTTCACCCATAGAAAACATTTGGCGCATCATAAAACGGAAGATACGACAAAAAAGACCGAAGACAGTTGAGCAACTAGAATCCTACATTAGACAAGAATGGGTTAACATTCCTATCCCTAAACTTGAGCAACTTGTCTCCTCAGTCCCCAGACGTTTACAGACTGTTGTAAAGAGAAAAGGGGATGTCTCACAGTGGTAAACATGGCCTTGTCCCAACTTTTTTGAGATGTGTTGTTGTCATGAAATTTAAAATCACCTAATTTTTCTCTTTAAATGATACATTTTCTCAGTTTAAACATTTGATATGTCATCTATGTTCTATTCTGAATAAAATATGGAATTTTGAAACTTCCACATCATTGCATTCCGTTTTTATTTACAATTTGTACTTTGTCCCAACTTCTTTGGAATCGGGGTTGTAATTCTTGATATGTTCTTACCATCAAATACTTTCATTCCATATTTTGTTGCTTTTTCACATTTTTGGGGGTTTTGTTTTCAAGTAGAGTTTTTATTTCGTCCTCGGTTGGTTCAGCAACACGTTCCGCCATTTTGTTTTTCTCTACTCACGGTATATGAGCTAATAGCCTAGTAATAGAGTAGCCAATCAGAGTGTGCGATTGTTCATATCCAGTGAATGTGGATAGAATAAAATGAAGGGCCAGACCATAAAACAAAATACTGTGTCAGTGAAATCTGCTAGTAAGCTAGTTAAGATTATGCAAACTCATGTTTACCGTGTAACAGCAGCCAAAAAAAACCCCAGAACTAGCATGCTAGAAAACATTGGTTAACTATTGTCATGATGTCACAGATTCAAGTTCTATCTCGTCCAAACCGCTGGTCTTTTTCCATCTAATAGGTTCTCTATAACTTGGCGGCGGATACAAGGTTCTCCATCAGTCAGCGCATGGATGCGTGATGTCTATAAATCCCTGGCCCCATTAATGCTCTATGCTGCCGCCCTGGTGGTTGTAGTTTTGTATGCACTCGCAGCTCAGCTCCAGGACTTTGTGTGCAGGATCTTCATTCCGCAGTACCACTACCCATACACTGTACCTTTTGCCCTCATACAGGTACTGTTACTGTTTAAATCATCTCAGACCTACATTACAGCCTTGCAAAGTGTGTGTAAAATTCAGACAAAGTATATACAGTGTACTACATCCTCTTGATATAGCTGATGTTTTCAAACTTCTGAATAAAACACTGAGATTGGATGGGGTGTGACTAACCAGCAACAAAGGAAACCTGTTGAAACAAAGACAGTGGATAATCTATAGAAAAAACTATATGGCAGAAGTGGCTTTGTGATTTTTTTTTTTCTATGAACTGGAATCCTTCCAATTCAGATCATCCATCCATCCATTATCCATAACCACTTATCCTGTACAGGGTCACAGGCAAGCTGGAGCCTATCCCAACTGACTACAGGCGAAAGGCGGGGTACACCCTGGACAAGTCGCCAGGTCATCACAGGGCTGGCACATAGACACAGACAACCATTCACACCTACGGTCAATTTAGAGTCACCAGTTAACCTAACCTGCATGTCTTTGGACTGTGGGGAAAACCGGAGCACCCAGAGGAAACCCACGCAGACACGGAGAGAACATGCAAACTCCACACGGAAAGGCCCTCTCCAGCCACGGGGCTCGAACCCGGACCTTCTTGCTGTGAGGCGACAGCGCTAACCACTACACCACTGTGCCGCCCTGTCCCCTAATTCAGATCAGTTTAATTTAAAATTGTGTAGCATTTCTATCATAAACATTCTCACAAAGTAGCTTTTCAGAAATTCAGATGCAGATGAAGAATTACTCTAACAGCTGATTTCCTCCTCAAAAACCTGCAGTTGTGTTGCAGAGTTAGTACCAACACAATTCATGAACAAATACAGTATGACCATAATAATCAAATGTCTATTAATAATGAACAAACTCTTCCATAAGCACTTGGTATGTACATAAATATTTTTTAACTAGCAGTTTAGGATGTTTTTTCCCCCTGGATTTTCTCCTTAATTTAGTCATGGCCAATTCCTACTCACCAAACAACCAGACAGCTCTCCCCTATCACATAGCAGCGAGCAACCAGGGAGGATAAAGGCTATCGCCTGTTTCCTCCAAGGCACATGAAGGCAGTTGACAATATCTTTTTGAACTGGTGTTCAGGCAGCATTCAGAGGAAAGCATATGCATGAGTTCACAGATGCCCAAAATTGATTCGTGTCACTTGTGATTGATACGGGAGAGAGATGCCTTCTCTGAGAGCATGGCCACTTTTGCTCTCTTGGATGGCTGTAGTAACATTGAGATTTGAAATTGGGATCTCTGGATCATAGTGGGAGCCCCTCAAGCTAGCAGTAGTCAAATGACTTATTCAGAAACCTGACTTTTACCCTTGTCAGCTGTCAAACTACACCAAACTACCTGCATCTTATCTCCAAGAGCAGAGAAAAGGTTCGTACTCAGCTCATACCTGCACAGGAATCACATACATGTGTATGAATGCAGTCAGGGTTTAGGACTCATCACAATACTGACAAAGTGCTGGTTAAAGTAGTAAATGACCAATGACTGGCCTATGGTTAGGGTTGTGTGATCAGGATTGCACCATCCAGCTTTTGTTATCACAGATCACATTATTTTTCTACATAGACTAGAAAATGTTGTTGGTCATTTCCTGGCTCAGATCTTATTTGACAGACCATTATCAGCTTGTAAATGTTAATGTTGACTTCTCTACACATATAAAACTTGGGTGTTTTAACCATGTTTATTGATAATTGAACCCAGAAGTGGCCCTAAAACAGAGCCATGTGGAACACAAACTTTACTTTTGTATGCATAGAAGTCACCATTAAAATACAAGATTTATGTTATTACTGTATACAACCCCGATTCCAAAAAAGTTGGGACAAAGTACAAATTGTAAATAAAAATGGAATGCAATAATTTACAAATCTCAACAACTGATATTGTCTTCACAGTAGAACATAGACAACATATCAAATGTCGAAAGTGAGACATTTTGAAATTTCATGCCAAATATTGGCTCATTTGAAATTTCATGACAGCAACACATCTCAAAAAAGTTGGGACAGGGGCAATAAGAGGCTGGAAAAGTTAAAGGTACAAAAAAAGAACAGCTGGAGGACCAAATTGCAACTCATTAGGTCAATTGGCAATAGGTCATTAACATGACTGGGTATAAAAAGAGCATCTTGGAGTGGCAGCGGCTCTCAGAAGTAAAGATGGGAAGAGGATCACCAATCCCCCTAATTCTGCGCCGACAAATAGCGGAGCAATATCAGAAAGGAGTTTGACAGTGTAAAATTGCAAAGAGTTTGAACATATCATCTACAGTGCATAATATCATCAAAAGATTCAGAGAATCTGGAAGAATCTCTGTGCGTAAGGGTCAAGGCCGAAAAACCATACTGGGTGCCCGTGATCTTCGGGCCCTTAGATGGCACTGCATCACATACAGGCATGCTTCTGTATTGGAAATCACAAAATGGGCTCAGGAATATTTCCAGAGAACATTATCTGTGAACACAATTCACCGTGTCATCCGCCGTTGCCAGCTAAAACTCTATAGCTCAAAGAAGAAGCCGTATCTAAACATGATCCAGAAGCGCAGACGTCTTCTCTGGGGCAAGGCTCATTTAAAATGGACTGTGGCAAAGTGGAAAACTGTTCTGTGGTCAGACGAATCAAAATTTGAAGTTCTTTATGGAAATCAGGGACGCTGTGTCTGTTAGGGTTTTACTGGGATTCGAACCTGGTTCGCTGGTGTGATAATCCAGCAAACCCCCACTAGGATGACTCAAATGCAGAGGCGTGAGGTGGAAGTAGAAAAAGTATCAAAAGGTTTATTTACAATATTTACACTATTTACAATCCAAGGCAAAAACAAAAGTATAATCCAAACACTCAGAAGATAACCAGGAAAAAAAACAAAAAAGTTCAAAGAAACAAAGAGCCAAAAAAACAGAAAAGAAGAGGCAAAAATACAAACGCTCAGAGGATCCAGAATGGTAAACACAAAGTCCAAAAAGTCCAAAAGAAAGCAAAGAACAAAAACCACAAAGACACGGGCGAGGAAATCGGAACAGAGGTTACTGGAGCTAAACATAACAGCACAGAGACAAGAGGACTGAACTCAGGGGTATAAATACACAAATTAATTAAGGACAGGGCGGGACAGGAAACAGGCAATAAGACAAAAACAAAACACAGAACACAGTGGTGACCTCTAGAGGCCCAAAACAAACATGGCCAGAAAAGGAAATAACAGTGGCCTCTAGAGGCCAAAACAGTCCCAGTCCTAACAGTGTCATTCGGACTAAAGAGGAGAAGGACGACCCAAGTTGTTATCAGCGCTCAGTTCAGAAGCCTGCATCTCTGATGGTATGGGGTTGCATTAGTGCGTGCGGCATGGGCAGCTTACACATCTGGAAAGACACCATCAATGCTGAAAGGTATATCCAGGTTCTAGAGCAACATATGCTCCCATCCAGATGACGTCTCTTTCAGGGAAGACCTTGCATTTTCCAACATGACAATGCTAAACCACATACTGCATCAATTACAGCATCATGGCTGCGTAGAAGAAGGGTCCGGGTACTGAACTGGCCAGCCTGCAGTCCAGATCTTTCACCCATAGAAAACATTTGGCGCATCATAAAACGGAAGATACGACAAAAAAGACCGAAGACAGTTGAGCAACTAGAATCCTACATTAGACAAGAATGGGTTAACATTCCTATCCCTAAACTTGAGCAACTTGTCTCCTCAGTCCCCAGACGTTTACAGACTGTTGTAAAGAGAAAAGGGGATGTCTCACAGTGGTAAACATGGCCTTGTCCCAACTTTTTTGAGATGTGTTGTTGTCATGAAATTTAAAATCACCTAATTTTTCTCTTTAAATGATACATTTTCTCAGTTTAAACATTTGATATGTCATCTATGTTCTATTCTGAATAAAATATGGAATTTTGAAACTTCCACATCATTGCATTCCGTTTTTATTTACAATTTGTACTTTGTCCCAGCTTCTTTGGAATCGGGGTTGTATGTTATGACCTGCCCAGGGTGAACCCCATCTCTCACCGGAAGCCAGCTGGGATCGGCTCCAGCTTCCCCCATGACCCTGATGAATAAGTAGTATGGATAATGGATGGATATGCTACAATTAAAAAACTTAGTTGTGTGTCAAGTTGTAAATAAAACACTACTTTGTGTGAATGTGTGTGTTTTGTTTTTTTTTTATTGTAAAGTATTAGAGGTACAGTATTCTACCCTCATTTTCTCAGGTGCTCCTGAACGTCCTGACATTACTGGGTCTGCACACTCTGGGTGTTGTGCAACTGAACCCGTTCTCTTGGAGGCTAGCCGAGCGACTCTTGGTGCCTGCTGTGTGTGGTGGTGTCCAGTGTGTTCTGGCTCTGTGGGCGCAGGCGAATGCACACTCAGGCTTGTACCCCCTGATTGGGCGTCTCCTCCCACTATTCAGTCTAGCATGGGGTCACCTGCTGGGAGTCAGCAAGCCTAAGTCTGCCCATTTCACCTGCCTGCTCACAGCGATCACTTTCACCTCTATTGGAATTACAGGTAGGATGATTATGATTCCCAGCATGCATCAGGGCAGCACAAGGGGAGGATAATGGTGATGGTTTAAATCATCAGTGTGTGCCAAGACTTCAGATCTCAATGCATTTCTAGTTACTTTCTCTTGTTATATACAGAAATATATAAACGACATTTGTTTGTTGTCAGTGTATGAGGGTGTGTACAACATGGAACCGCTGGAATATTTCTACTCTCCTCTAAGCCTGGTCCTGCACAGTCTCTCCCTGGCCTGGCTGTCTAAGGTTGCCCAGACTGAGCGAGGTCATGCTACAACTTTTGAACTCTATTACAACCTGACAGTGACCCAGAGCGTGTTGCTGGTTCTGTTGTGTGTGATGCATCCAGACACTCCACGAGCGATCACGCATGGCAACTGGCATGTTCTGCTCTTCCTGGGATACATGGTAGCCATACTGCTCCTGGGCGCTGTACAGATTTTCCTCGTGGACGTAATCGCACTGAGGTACTCGCCACTCCTTGCAGCTTTGCTACACTCCACCAGAGGACTCATAATGCCGCTTATTAAGTTATTATAGCACAACGGCAACAATCAGAGAGGACGCTCAAGCATCAAGTCTAGTCACAGACATTTGGACATTCTATTCATCAATTTCCCCTTGGCTAAATCCTAGGACATCAGAAGACAGAATAAATGATCTCAGTGACTTAAAAGTTAACAGGAAAGCTACAGGATCTCAAATCACCATTCTTTACAACCATAATAAACAGAAAAGCATCTCCGAACACACAAACACACGCATCATGCTTTCAGGTGGATGGGCAGCAGGCTCCACTCCCATCAGCCAAGAACGAGAATCTTGGCTGAAGCCATGGCCTAACGGTTAGAGAAACAACTTTCGGACCAAAAGGTTGCCGATTCAATTCCCTGGACCAGCAGGAATGGCTGAAGTGCGCTTGAGCAAGGTACCTAACCCCCAACTGCTCTGGGTATGTTGGATGTCGCTCTGGCTAAGAGCATCTGCTAAATGCCATTAATATAATGTAATCTGGGGGCGGCACAGTGGTGTAGTGGTTAGCGCTGTCGCCTCACAGCAAGAAGGTCCGGGTTCGAGCCCCGTGGCCGGCGAGGCTGGCCGTGGCTGGCTCGAGGGCCACGGGGCTCGAAACCCCGTGTCCGCGTGGGTTTCCTCCGGGTGCTCCGGTTTCCCCCACAGTCCAAAGACATGCAGGTTAGGTTAACTGGTGACTCTAAATTGAGCGTAGGTGTGAATGTGAGTGTGAATGGTTGTCTGTGTCTATGTGTCAGCCCTGCGATGACCTGGCGACTTGTCCAGGGTGTACCCCGCCTTTCGCCCGTAGTCAGCTGGGATAGGCTTCAGCTTGCCTGCAACCCTGTAGAACAGGATAAAGCGGCTAGAGATAATGAGATGAGATGAGATAATGTAATCTGAAGTTATACTGGTCACAAGCTCAACAAAATGGACAGAGAGCTTGGGAAAACAGACAATCCTAATAAACTACACTACCGTTCAAAAGTTTGGGGTCACTTTGAAATGTCCTTATTTTTGAAAGAAAAGCACTGTTCTTTTCAATGAAGATCACTTTAAACTAATCAGAAATCCACTCTATACATTGCTAATGTGGTAAATGACTATTCTAGCTGCAAATGTGTGGTTTTTGGTGCAATATCTCCATAGGTGTATAGAGGCCCATTTCCAGCAACTCTCACTCCAGTGTTCTAATGGTACAATGTGTTTGCTCATTGCCTCAGAAGGCTAATGGATGATTAGAAAACCCTTGTACAATCATGTTAGCACAGCTGAAAACAGTTGAGCTCTTTAGAGAAGCTATAAAACTGACCTTCCTTTGAGCAGATTGAGTTTCTGGAGCATCACATTTGTGGGGTCGATTAAACGCTCAAAATGGCCAGAAAAATGTCTTGACTATATTTTCTATTCATTTTACAACTTATGGTGGTAAATAAAAGTGTGACTTTTCATGGAAAACACAAAACTGTCTGGGTGACCCCAAACTTTTGAACGGTAGTGTACGTTTAGTGTAGTCCATACCTGATACACGAGCGACAGTATTTTATTAATTTGGTGTTTGTTACTGAATTGAAGCAGGAAGGAGTCAAAGAAACATCAATAGGAGGTGATATGTAACCTAACAAGTCTGCAGCCAAGTCACTGGATTTATCTGAGGTAAACAGACAAGATAAAATCACAAATGATTGACCGGGGTTTGAGGAATTTCTGTTAATTTTGTTAATATAAAACACTAAAATCAAGAAGTGGAGAGAGGGAAGAAAAGAAAACAAGCTGGTCCTGTTGTGTCGCTTTCTGATTTATACAAACCAACACAATTTCTTTACAAAACTGATTTTATTTAACATCTTATCCAAAAAACACAAATATACAGTGTTTAACACACATTTGGAATTTCCTTGGAAAAAGGCGTGTGCAATATCTATCTATCTGTCCATGTTAGTGCTATTGAGGCACTTCAGTAGAGCGTGTCCTCAGGACGGATCAGCGTTAGGGGGCAGGTGCAGGCCGAGGCTGTGCAACAGGTTTGAAGCAGGTCCGGCGAGACCGGCCTGAGAGGACAGGGACTCGAGCAAATTGGTGACCAGGTTTACATCGATGTCTAATGGCTGGAGGTCGTCTTCTGTCTGCACCGATGTTCCTGCTGCGTCTGCGGTGATATCGCCGCCCTGCTGGACAGCAGATAAATAAGTGTGAATTTGCTGAAAGGTTGAAAATGGATATCGAACAAGTTACAAACAACTCCTTTACAAATTTGTTTTATTTTTTATTGACTTTCAATTCCCATTTGTTTCATGGAAGGTTCACAACATTAAATGTATTTATAAATGGACAAAAAGTGTCAAATTACAACCCCGATTCCAAAAAAGTTGGGACAAAGTACAAATTGTAAATAAAAACGGAATGCAATAATTTACAAATCTCAAAAACTGATATTGTATTCACAATAGAACATAGACAACATATCAAATGTCGAAAGTGAGACATTTTGAAATTTCATGCCAAATATTGGCTCATTTGAAATTTCATGACAGCAACACATCTCAAAAAAGTTGGGACAGGGGCAATAAGAGGCTGGAAAAGTTAAAGGTACAAAAAAGGAACAGCTGGAGGACCAAATTGCAACTCATTAGGTCAATTGGCAATAGGTCATTAACATGACTGGGTATAAAAAGAGCATCTTGGAGTGGCAGCGGCTCTCAGAAGTAAAGATGGGAAGAGGATCACCAATCCCCCTAATTCTGCGCCGACAAATAGTGGAGCAATATCAGAAAGGAGTTCGACAGTGTAAAATTGCAAAGAGTTTGAACATATCATCATCTACAGTGCATAATATCATCAAAAGATTCAGAGAATCTGGAAGAATCTCTGTGCGTAAGGGTCAAGGCCGGAAAACCATACTGGGTGCCCGTGATCTTCGGGCCCTTAGACGGCACTGCGTCACACACAGGCATGCTTCTGTATTGGAAATCACAAAATGGGCTCAGGAATATTTCCAGAGAACATTATCTGTGAACACAATTCACCGTGCCATCTGCCGTTGCCAGCTAAAACTCTATAGTTCAAAGAAGCAGCCGTATCTAAACATGATCCAGAAGCGCAGACGTCTTCTCTGGGCCAAGGCTCATTTAAAATGGACTGTGGCAAAGTGGGAAACTGTTCTGTGGTCAGACGAATCAAAATTTGAAGTTCTTTATGGAAATCAGGGACGCCGTGTCATTCGGACTAAAGAGGAGAAGGACGACCCAAGTTGTTATCAGCGCTCAGTTCAGAAGCCTGCATCTCTGATGGTATGGGGTTGCATTAGTGTGTGTGGCATGGGCAGCTTACACATCTGGAAAGACACCATCAATGCTGAAAGGTATATCCAGGTTCTAGAGCAACATATGCTCCCATCCAGACGACGTCTCTTTCAGGGAAGACCTTGCATTTTCCAACATGACAATGCCAAACCACATACTGCATCAATTACAGCATCATGGCTGCGTAGAAGAAGGGTCCGGGTACTGAACTGGCCAGCCTGCAGTCCAGATCTTTCACCCATAGAAAACATTTAGCGCATCATAAAACGGAAGATACGACAAAAAAGACCTAAGACAGTTGAGCAACTAGAATCCTACATTAGACAAGAATGGGTTAACATTCCTATCCCTAAACTTGAGCAACTTGTCTCCTCAGTCCCCAGACGTTTACAGACTGTTGTAAAGAGAAAAGGGGATGTCTCACAGTGGGAAACATGGCCTTGTCCCAACTTTTTTGAGATGTGTTGTCATGAAATTTAAAATAAAAATAAAAAAACTCTAATTTCTCTTTCAATGATACATTTTCTCAGTTTAAACATTTGATATGTCATCTATATTCTATTCTGAATAAAATATGGAATTTTGAAACGTCCACATCATTGCATTCTGTTTTTATTTACAATTTGTACTTTGTCCCAACTTTTTTGGAATCGGGGTTGTAAAAAGTGGAATCAGTGGCAAATTCTCGCTGTCCGTTTCTGTCTGCCGCTCTGTATTTTACTGTCTCCCAGTCTCGATCAAGTAAATATCATTTATAGAAAGCATGTTCAATGCCCTTTAAATCAAAGTTATTGTGTTGTGAGGAAAACAAATTAACTTGGGAAGAGGTGATTGATTTAGTTAATGTGTTTAATGTTGCTGAATCTGTTTTAAAAAAAAAAATAAAAAAGCAGTTAGTGCTCACTTTGCTTTTGTACGTGAAACTCTGTCCAACGTTCGTGGTTTGAAGCTCCTGGTCCATCTCGTCCATGTATCTCCTCATATCGTCCAACGTCTCTGGTCCTGTCTGTTCTTCACATCCTTCATCATCATCATCATCATCATCATCAAAATCATCAGAGTCCAGCTGCTCATCTTGACCACCTGACACCAATTTAAATAAATAAATAAAACACACACTATTTTAATGGAACAAATGTCACCACTCGACGAGACTCAGCGAGAAATCATTTTGTTACTTTATTACAGTTACATCAAGCACTTTACATAAAATTTTGTAAACATGAACTCACCAAGCAGTCTGTCCAGAGCACCAGTCACTGTATCAGGGTCAAAACTGAACGGCTCTGACAAACACGACCTGAAACCCAAAAAGAGTGCAGGTCCTTTCACACCACACCGTCAAAAATCACATGATACTGTCTGATGGAAACGTGATGTGCGTGAGATGCTAAACTGGTAGCTGTCGAGCAACCACAACAAGAATGTGTCATGGGGGCGTTGTGGCTCAGGTGGATAAGGCGCCATACCATAAATCCGGGGACCCAGGTTCGATTCCGGCCCGAAGTCATTTCCCGATCCCTCCCCGTCTCTCTCTCCCGCTCATTTCCTGTCTCTACACTGTCCTATCCAATAAAGGTGAAAAAAGCCCAAAAAATATCTTAAAAAAAAAAAATGTGTCACAACATTTAAATCATTAAATTTTGATTTAATTCAATCAGAAATTAAATGTAAAGTGTGACATTATAATAAAAGTTGTATTTATTAGAATAAATCAGAGGGCGGCACGGTGGTGTAGTGGTTAGCGCTGTCGCCTCACAGCAAGAAGGTCCGGGTTCGAGCCCCGTGGCCGGCGAGGGCCTTTCTGTGCAGCGTTTGCATGTTCTCCCCGTGTCCGTGTGGGTTTCCTCCGGGTGCTCCGGTTTCCCCCACAGTCCAAAGACATGCAGGTTAGGTTAACTGGTAACTCTAAATTGAGCGTAGATGTGAATGTGAATGGTTGTCTGTGTCTATGTGTCAGCCCTGTGATGACCTGGCGACTTGTCCAGGGTGTACCCCGCCTTTCACCCGTAGTCAGCTGGGATAGACTCCAGCTTGCCTGCGACCCTGTAGAACAGGATAAAGCGGCTAGAGATAATGAGATGAGAATAAATCATATTGGGAGGGTGAATATATATATATATATATATATATATATATATATATATATATATATATATATATATATATATGAATGACGATTATGCTGATTAAAAAAAAAAAAAAAAAAAAAAAAAAGACACCTATTAGCAATAACATAAAATTAAAAAAAATGTGGCCCTCCTTTTAACAAATATAAAAATTTCATATTTTGTAGTATTTCTATTCCTATTTTAATATATCCTGCCGTTTGAGAAAATCACAATTAAAATCCGTTTAAAATTATTAGCTGTTCAATTTTATCCAAACTCAAATTATTGGCAAATACTTAAACAAATTAAAAAATTTTAATGAAGTAAATTTCACATTTTTTTTTATGCAAGTGAAACAATACCAAAAACTATTTTTAAATGAACATGTGAAAATTATTTAACAAAAACCTTTTTAAAAATATTTTTATATGCACTGCAGGCTGCTTCCCCCCAGAAAAGATTGCACTCTGCCCTAATTCAAAAGGTAAATATAAATCCATTTCCTCTCAGATTTAATGAACGATGAGGATACCGTGGGAATTCTGCTCCTTCGTGTGAGGACATGGCGTTTATAAAGTCCTTCATCCCCCGAGTCACGGCCACTAGAGTGTATCCGGCCTCTTCCTCCTGCTGCTTCTCCTCATCCTCGCCGCTTCCTGCTCTGCACGTGACTCCTCGATCCTTACTTGACCTCTGACCCCCTCTTTCCTCTAACAACCTCTCTAGCTCATCTGGGGTGATGTTTAACCAGTCGTCACCTGTAGGGGCAGCAGAGAGACAAGTATAATAAACTAGTTACTAAATTTAAAAAAAAAAAAAAAAGTGGCAGATATTTTATTTTTTTCTATATTTAATACACCGACAGGCTCAACTCCAGAGGCACTGTGATCTGATGCAACTGACAAAAATACAGAAGGAGATACGCATGAAGACCAAAAGAGGAACGTACTGTCCTCTGGTGGAAGGTGAGCTTCTTGTGCCCTCAGGTCCTCCAGACTGTAGGGGGCGCTTTCTAAGACCTGTAACACCACCTCACCTGGACCATGCGCGCAACTACCACAAGAAATAATAAAAACAGGAAAAAAGGTCAGAAATTCTTTTAAAAAAATAAAAACCTATAAGTAATTAAAATAAAGAATTGACGGAAAATAATAGAGATCTTGCAGTCACGTGACCGGAAAGTACACAACTGCCATCTTGTCGGTCAAAAACACCGCTGAATACTGCTGTACTCGTGTGCAGAATGAATCAATTTCAACCGACGGACTACACGGCTCATTTTTCTAATGAACAGATAACTAGATATATGTCTAAAATAAACGATCTACAGATTTGTGACCCTTATGGCTTTCCGGACGGAGTTTTCACGACCGGATTTTGAACTGCCAGCGGAATACCCAGACGTGTATAATTACCTCATCAACTTTCCCTCGCTGTTCAGTGGTGAAGCACTGCGTGCTTATAAATCTCTGGACAGTTATCTCTCCAGAAATTCAGGATTTGTCAGCGACTCAGATGTGGCATCTTGTAAACAAGAATCCTCATTGGATGGGTAAGTCACCTAAGTATTGAGTATAGCACTGACCAGCCGATTATAGAATAGAATAAGGTAATTCCAGCTTGTCCGTCTTGTTTACATGGATCTGGCGTTGGAGAGGTAGAGGCTTGGCAGTGGAGATTTGAGTAGCTGTTTTCTGAGCTTAGTCAACAGGCCGGCTCTGCAGCCTCGCTTTTGCTTCCGCTCCCGGCGCTGCCTCCTTCGCTTTGCTTCCGATAACAATCCACGGAGACCCCGCTGGTCTCGCTATCTCGTCCGGAATGTTTTTTTTTTTTCTCGTCCGGAATGTTGTGCATGCGATGGAAATCGCTACAAACCGTCATTTTCTGCTGGAAACCAATGTCCAGTAAGTCCATACGGTTGTAGTGGATATTGAAGTCCGGTACAGACGAACAACACGCGAAAATACACACAAAAAACATAAACGTGCACAGGTAGGGAGAGCTTGTAGCCGCAGCCGTTGTAGTAGAATTGTATATAGTAGGGTTTTCCAGAAGAAAAGGTAGAAGTAAAAGCAGAAGTAGAACCAGAAGTAGAAGGCAGAAATATGGCGTTTGACCGACAAGATGGCGTCTGTCACAATCTGGATCGGCTGTGACGTCACATGCAAGTGCTCCATATACATTTAATTTGGAATAAACGTGTAGAATTAGTCATAAAATGTCCAAGGATGACAAATTTATAAAAAAAAAAAAAAAATCCCCTCCATATTCTGTATTTTTTTTTCCTACAAAATGGTGGTTCTTAGATTTACAACTATAACAATTACACTCAAGCAGTGAATATATATTATTATTTCTAGCTCTACTCACATGCAGCCTTCATACCTTGGTAACCATGGTTACCCATTTACAGCATGGCTCACTTGTTAATGGAAGCGCTGCTGAAACCGGTGCATGGATCATGGATTTGTTCAATACTGGTGGAAAAACAAACACCAAATGAAGTGCAGTGAATGAAATCAAGTCACATGACCACTCACCTCGGTGCGCTGCAGAGCGACTGCTTAAAGAAACTCTCAGCTGTCCTCATGAGCTCCCGGTAGCGCACCGAGCCCTCGAGTTCCCCCTGCACACACACGTCAGTGATTACTGTGTGATAAAACGGAAATCCAGATTCACTTGTTTCTCGTCTCATTTCACCTTAAAGTAATGGTTCCTCTTCAGGCTGTCCAGGAAACCTCTCCAGAGCGGATGAGCGTTCACGGGAGCCTCAGGGTTGGTCGCTGCGCGCCCGCTTTTACTGCACAGGATCTCAAAACCGTGTGCCTACAATCCAAAACAATCACATCGACTCATCCACTATGAATTCCTTGGTATAGCCAGGTTATTAATTATCAATCACTAATTCTTCACCAAGTGAAGTGCAGTGAGCGAGCGAGCATTAAATGTTATTCATGAAAAAAACAAAACACCAGTCCACCACAGGCTGGTGTGATGTGGCCCGCAGTGACCAGGGTTGCAACAGAAACGCCTCAAGTTGATCGTTTTCCAATAACGGTTGTGCTTTATTCCTCTTACTCTACATCTGTTCGTAATGTGACCCTGAGGCTCTTACCAGTTTCATGCCGAGTTCGTGGGCTTTGTACTGAGGGTGTGATGGAGGCGGCAGAGCAAATCCACTCCTCCTGTCAGGAACAAAAGTCTGCTGCTGCAGCTGAGCGTAAAGACAACGAGTGAACGTCACCTGAGAGAGAGACAGAGAGAGAGTCCCATTCTTGCCTGATATACAGTTTCAGTTGATCAACAATTCAGGGTCTCACATCTTTGTTGTATTTTGCGCTTCATAATGCGCCAAATGTTTTAAATGGGAGACAGGTCTGGACTGCAGGCAGGCCAGTTTAGCACCTGGACTCTTTTACTGCGAAGCCACGCAGTTTTAACATGTGCAGAAAGCGGTTTGAGATTGTCTTGCTGAAAGAAGGAAGGGCTTCCCTGAAAAAGATTGTGTCTGGATGGCAGCATATTGCTCGGAAACGTGTATCTATCATTCAGCATTAATGATGCCTTCCCAGATGTACAAGCTACCCATGTCATGTGCACTAATGCACCCTCATACCATCACAGATGCTGCTTTTGAACTGTGCACTGATAAGCCGGATGGTCCCTCTCCTCTTTAGCCTGGAGGACGTGGTGTCCATGATTTCTAAAAAGAATTTCTACTTTTGATTCGTCAGACCTCGGGACAATTTTCCACTTCGCCTCAGTCCATCGTAAAAGAGCTCGGGCCCAGAGAAGGTGGCGGTGTTTCTGGATATTGTTTATATCTGGTTTTAACTTGCATTTGTGGATGCAGTAATGAAGTTTTTTCACAGACGATGGTTTTCTGAAGTGTTCCTGAGCCCATACAGTGATTTCCACTACAGACACGTGTCTGCTTTTAATGCAGTGTCTCCTGAGGGCCTGAAGATCACAGGCATCCAGTGTCAGTTTTCAGCCTTGTCTCTTGCATATCGAGATTTCTCCAGATTCTCTGAATCTTTTAATGATATTATGGACCATAGATGATGTGATGCACAAATTCTTTGCAGTTTTACATTGAGGAACGTTATTCTTAAAATTGTTGCACTGTTTGCCCAAGCAGTCTTTCACACAGCGGTGAACCCCTCCCCTTCTTTACTTCTGAGAGACTCCGCCTCTCTGGAATGCTCTTTATACCCAATCATATTACCGACCTGTTGCCAATTAACCAAATTATTTTTAAAAAATAATAATTTAAAACCACATTACACAACTTTCAGTCTTTTGTTGTCCCTGTCCCAACTTTTCTGAAACATGTTGCTGACAAACTCAAACTGAGCATATATTTTTTCAAAATAAATAAAATTTCAGTTTCAGCATTTGATATATTGTCTTTGTACTATTTTCAACGAAATCTTCACATTCTGAATTTTGTTTCACATGGTATACCAACTTTTTTGGAATTGGAGATGTGTTTAAAAAAAAAAACCTTCGACAGACCATCAAGTACATATTTTATGCGCATAAATCTAACTGTTTAAATATTACTCATTATTTAAATTTGTAGAACATTATGGCTATTTATTAGAGCTATACAGCTTGAATGACTTTGATTGGACAACTCCGACTAGCCGACTTTGATGATTTTGAATGACTGGCTGGTTTTGATTGGTCAGCTCTGATTAGGTCATTATCTAGCATAAATAAAACAGCGATTAAACCCAGCTTGAAAACGTATAAAATTAACTCGCGTTAATTTCCTCATAGCAACTACGAAAGTAAAAATAAATATTTGCTCTACCAGTGTGAGGACTCTGGATTCAGGGGGAAAATTCTGGAAAGTTCTGCAGGCCTGAAGGTCAATCGGGTCACGCAGGTAAAACGCGGAAACGGCTGGAGCCACGAGGTCAGGTCGCCGTGACAACACTGCAGCAACACCTGCAGGTACGTAACAATGTGCATGATGGAGGCTGGCCTGGATTTTACCTGGGTACCTGCAACACACACTTTCATAACTCAAATTCATCCACAGTAATATGTGGAATTACAGTACAGCATCTAAAATTGTTACGTCTCTTTTTTTTTTTTTTTTTAAACAAACGCCCACACGATGCTTCACTCTCTACCTCTTCTCCAATAAACAGTGGTGTTGCCCCTCCCGCCACTCCTCCTGATTCTCACCCCTGCAGTCGATGCTCTATTGCAGCTCGGATGCGCCGATCAGCCATGCAGCGCTCGCCGTGTGTGTGCAGCACCTCCAGAGCCTCTCGTACTGACGGCACCGAGTCCCGAGGCCATCCTGCGTCTCCAGCACGGACGCGATCGGGTAAAATGTGCAGCTCTCCATGGTACAGGAACACCTGCCAGAATCAATCAGCAAGAAGAACGGCATGAACAAGCACGAAAATGCGTAGTAGTACATTGCCAATTATGATAGGGCCCTGCTTCTATACTGTATAAGGAATAAAAACACAGTGTCAATCAACAACGATTATTTTCCTGTAACAGCACGACACGAGGAGTTTTATTCTTCTTATACCACAGCAAATTACAAGTCCTTATCATCTCTGACCCTGTTTTCGCTGCTGTCGGGGTCGAGCCACTTGGGCAGGTACTCAGCTGCCTCGATCAGGAGGAACTGTCCATCGTTGTCCTGGATGCTGGCAGCCAGCTCGCTGAACTTGCGTGTGATGCATTTGAGCAGATAAACGATGAACCATTCGTCTTCGACGTTGTCGCCGAATTCCGTGCTGCCGCTCAGGTGAGCCGGGACGCCCCCTGTAGACCAAAGACACAAAATACAAGCCTAAACATTGCATTGAAAAATATCCTGACCCACAAGTCTGCTATTGATATGGACAGATTTTGAAAAAAAAAATTATATAACCAAAAAGCCTTTATTTGTCACACGTACACTCAAGCACACCGTGAAATTTAACCCATCTGAAGCAGTGAAAACACACTCAACAGTGGGCAGCTATACTACAGCATCAATCAGACAAAGTCAATATTTGGTGTGTACGGAAGAGCGATAGTGCCACTAAGAAATACATATACACACACACATATATATATATATATATATATATATATATATATATATATATATATATATATATATATATATATATATTTTTTTTTTTTAATTTCTGAGAAAGAAACTCAGAATTTGAGATTAAAGTCAAACATTTCGAGAAAAAAAGTCAAAAGTTGAGAAAAAAGTCAAAAATTTCAAAAAAAAAAAAAAAAAGTCAAAATTTTCGAGAAAATAGTCACAAATTTAGGCTACCAGGAAGTACCAGGTCATCCAGAGCTGACGGAGACTTAGTCTGTGTGGCAGCGGGGGCGTGGTCAAGCGCTGGTCTGTGACAGGAGGGCGGAGTCAGGGAAGGTAAGTGGCAGAATCACTACACCTGTCGTCAATTAACCTGTGTTTGTGTGTGTCTTCCCAGTGACCACACCCTACTTAAAGAGGGAGAGCAGAGAAGCTCATCCCCGAACCAGACGCCAGTTGTGTGTGTCTGTGTTAGTCACTGGATGTTTCACTGAAAAGTGTGGCAATAAAAGCCGTGTTTGCGAACCTGATCTCTGTCCTGCCGTCCTCTGTGCTCCACGGCTTTTATTGCCACACTTTTCAGTGAAACATCCAGTGACTAACACAGACACACACACACAACCGGCGTCTGGTTCGGGGATGAGCTCCTCTGCTCTCCCTCTAAGTAGGGCGCGGTCACTGGGAAGACACACACAAACACGTTAATTGACATCAGGTGTAGTGATTCTGCCACTTACCTTCCCTGACTCCGCCCTCCTGTCAGAGACCAGCACTTGACCACGCCCCCGCTGCCACAGTCTGCTACTACTGCAGGGGTGTCAAACCTGATCCATAAAGGGCCGTGTGGCTGCAGATTTTCATTCTAGCCATGCAGCAGCACCCTGATTTGGCTTATTCAATCAACTGACACACCCACCCTTTAATCAAGGGTGGGTGTGGCTGCAAGTATTTGACTGTGTGAAGACAGTTCAGTTGATTGAATGAGCCAAGTCAGGTGTGCTGCTGCATGGCTGGAATGAAAACCTGCAGCCACAAGGCCCTTTATGGATCAGGTTTGACACCCCTGTACTACTGTGTTTAGTGCTGCTGAAATGGACGACTTAATCAAATGTTATTTCGGGATTGGGTTTTGCTTGTTATGTAGTGGTTCTGTGTTAGTCTCTAGCAAACAGAAAGCCGCTGCCTAGAAGTATTTGAATCTACGTGAATCACATCACCAACCGACTTCCTGTACCCCGGTTGTCACAACTCTGAATTCCATGGCTCTGGTCTCAGCCATTCATGTCCACCGGCCGCGAGTGAGCGTCACTTCCGTATGGAAGCCCGCCTTCTACAGATTTCTGACTTTTTTTTTTCTAAAAAATTTCGACTTTTTCTCAAATTTCGACTTTTTTTTCTCGAAAATTTCGACTTTTTCTCAGAAGTTTCCAAATAAAATATAAAACCCTGGCCCTATTGCTCTGCCGTAGGTGTGAGACAAACTTTTGCTTTAAAAAAAAAAAAATCTCAGGTCCAGTGTGATAAAGAAATGAGCTGTAGGTTTTACTGAACATCTTACAGAACCAGCTACAGTTCTTCTGGACACTTTGATTATAAAACTCGCTTCTTAATTTTGCACCAAAACCCAGCAGCCTTCATTATGGATTCTTTTTTAATCTGAAAAGTGCTTTCTTGTTGATAGGCTGATCAGATACAAACATTTTTTCCTGTAACATTAAATTCTTCTTCTCAATAATACATAAATCATAAAAAAAGAAATCTAGAATAAAAAAGTGTGCATTTTATATATAAATATAATATATAAAATATTTATATATAAATAAAATGTAAAATATAATATAAATAAAAATATTATATATGAGTGATTCCACGCTTATGGGTACTGAAATGGGGACATGAACTTATTCACCTAAAACCATTTCTTTTTTTACCATCAGGTCACAAAACATGTAATCTTTAATGAATGATATGTTAAAAGATAACTTTAATTTTCTGAGATGTAATAAAAACATATTTATATGCCAAAGTCAAGCCTATGAGTTCCAAAATGATGTCTGTTCCATTACTTCTGTTACGATTGTCCATCTCGCGTCTGTTACAAATTAATTACAATCTAGCTATATACCATGTGAATCTTATTGAAAGAATGTGTATGTTTATTCTACTACACATGTTTATTAATTATATTTGCTAAAACATCACCTTCCTATGTTTCAAAAAGTAATTCTACATTGTTAAAATTGAGAATCTATATGTCCACAACACTTCTGTTACGTTCTGACTTTGGCATATACCGTAAAATACCAAATAATAGCCCGGGCGATTATTTGTCTCAATCACGTAAGAGACCCGGCGCGTATTAGAGACTAGGCGGCTATTTGGAACAGGCGATTAATTCCTTCTTCACAAATACCTTCCCCAAAATCTACCTCAAAACGGGGAAAAAATCATTCTCAGATGGGCCTACTTTTAACCAGTATAACTTACAGTTTGTTTAGAGTTAGATTACAGATAGCACGGCGCCGACTTCGGGGAATTTTGAAGACGCAGAATGCATCTTCGCATGGCACAGTCGGGGTGGATAAAGGATAAATCACACACCTTTTCCTGTTAATGACTAGTTAAGCGCATGCTTTACAAAATAATCAAGAAACCACACCATTGTCTGTGCGCAGCACTGTGATTTAATTACTCTGCAAAGTTATGGTCACTTGCTATCACCCTCACCCATGCAGCCTCCACCCTTTGCGCTTCGCGATGTCTGTCAATCTGAAATTGCATGGAGGGCGCGACGTTGAAGCAACATAATTAGGGTGCGAAGTGTCAAACCAAAGGGTTTTTTCTTATGCTGAAAAATAAGGCTATGTTCACACTGCAGGCTGAAGTGACTCAAATCCGATCTTTTCGCCCATATGTGACCTGTATCCGATCTTTTATTGACAATATGAACGACACAGATCCGATTTTTTCAAATCCGACCCAGGCCGTTTGGATATGTGGTGCTAATTCCGATTCCTATCCGCTCTTTTCATATGCGACTTCAGTCTGAACCGCCAGGTCGCATTCATCCGACTTACACGTCATCAACAAGCCACAAACGTCACTATTCTGCGCTGAAGTAGGCGGCGGGTCTCTCAAAAAAAGTTACAACAACATGGCGCATAATCACGGGCGCAGATAGAGGGGGGGACGAGTCATATTTAAATTCACCTCGTTCGGTCCCCCCTACTTATAGGGAGGAAAAAACGTCTATGCTGTCTTTCTTTGCATAAGGCAAACCTCACGGAAAAATCAAAAGACTAATTACCATTCGGTTTATTGAGGTGCACAGCAGTGTATACATATAGTTGCAACAACTCACATAAAACAAAACAAAGACTGATATTCGGTTGGTTGAGCTGCGCAGACTGCACAGGTTGCGAGCTCGAGCTTGGTTGCTATGGTTACTAACAACAAGTTTGACAGGCATATTGGGGTTGGTTTGCTGGCAGCTTTGTCCCCCCCCCAGTTCAAAAAACGTATCTGCGCCCCTGCGCATGACATCAATGCGAGGGACGCTTCGGGCTGTGAAGGTTCTGAATCTTCTCAATGGAAGGACGCAGAGGTTAGGGAGCTGATTTCCATTTGGGGGGATACAGCTATTCAAGCTAGATTGGATGAGTCATACCGCAACCGGGCGGTTTTACTTCCGTAAACACTGGCCATGCTCACTGCGTGTGACGTCGTCGTATCCTGCAGTGCGCATGCGGAACACTTTTAGGTCGCTTTTCGTTCATACTGAGGATCACATGCAAGTCGCATATATTTGTTAATGTGAACGACCTCACAAAAAAATCGGATTTCACAAAAAAATCGGAATTGAGCATTAAGCCTTGCAGTGTGAACGTAGCGTAAGTGACCTGCAGTGGCTACATACTGTCATCTTGCATCACGTTTCTCTCCAAGACGTCTCCCTATTTGGCCGATATGAGCCTATTCCCCGAGTGAGTTAATACGGTGGCTCGACCCCGTAGAAAACTTAAAGTTCGGATGAAAGTTAGTTGAATAGGTTACTGACTTGTAGGCCTACATGTTGCCTGCCTGACGCGTGCTTCTGCCCAACTTGCACGACAGATTACTTGTTGAAAAGGCCCCTTGGATTAAATTGGCCGCGAGCAGACTGAAATGCATGTTAGAACGCTCTCACCTTTTTTGTAAAGCGTCTTCCAGATCCGAATGGGTAAGGGCAAGTGAAATGGTATAAGGTCTTTAATAAAACTCAGTGTGTGCTTTGATGCATGCATTCGGCAATTTAGGTCGTTTAACAGAAGCAGCAGTCCAACCTTGGAAACCCGCAGTCCTCAATGTCACCACACACGCTGGCTTTCGTTGGGTATACCCAAAGGGGTGGCTAAGACATCTGTCAAAAGTTACGGAGTTGCATTCCTCAAGAAATATTACGGTAGACCAAGATTATAACATTGAAATGGCATGTTTATTATCACGTAACAAAATGTTGTAAACAGTATTATAGAAATAATTTCTTTCATTCATTCATTCATTCATATTGTTTCGGTAGAAAACTATGCAATGCAAAATCGTTTGAAAACCAGAAAAGTGCTGGGCCTCAAGATTCGAGATAGAACGTTCGGACGCTTTTTTTTTTTTTTAGACCCCGGCGAGTATTCGGAACCGGCCTTTATTTGTCACAACACACGCGTACACCCGGCCGTTAAAGGGAACTCGGCTATTATTTGGTATTTTACGGTAAATATGTTTTTATTACATCTCAGAAAATTAAAGTTATCTTTTAACATATCATTCATTAAAGATTACATGTTTTGTGACCTGATGGTAAAAAAAAAAAAAGAAATGGTTTTAGGTGAATTTTTAAAAATAAGTTCATGTCCCCATTTCAGTACCCATAAGCGTGGAATCACTCATATACATGTATAAAAAAGAAAGATGCTCGGTAATGGAGGTTTGTGTGCTTGATGTATTAGCCTAGCACGTAGGCCTGAATGACATCCTCGCTTTTGCGTGCTCTCTCTCCCCGCCTTCTACGCACGCTCGGCCCGATAACAATTCACGGAGACCCCGGTGCTCTTGCCATATCCTCCGGAATGTTATTACTCTGTTAAAAGTATTATGTGACCGGTTGTCCAAAGTCAGTTAAGTCCTTTGATGAGAAACTGATGTTTAAATGTTATTTATTTAAATATATTTTGTCTTTGTGTGTGTAAACTGGAGCTGCAGGAAGATCAACTCACCTTTCTCCGGATGAAAGCTGAGATTAAACGGCTGCTTCTGCCAAATGTAGCCCACTAACAGAGCAGCGACCTCGGCCAGGACATCCTCCAGGAGCCGCTGCTTCTCCTGAGCATCCAGAAGATCCGGATGGAGCACAAAGAGCCGGTACTGAACAGCATCCTCCAGCACAGCGGGTCTCTTCAGGAACTCCATGTGTTCATCTTAAACCTGGAGCCTTAGAGACTACTGTACTGTTTTTAATCAACAGCATCATTTCTTCTTCTGAGGTTGCCATCCAGATTATTGGTGCATTACTGCCACCTTCTGCTCAGTAGGTAGATTCCCCCAATCTACAGTTTATCCTCCACCCAAAAGTGTCAGCCATCCTGTCACATTATTCCCAGTCATTCATCTATCCATCCATCCATTATCTCTAGCCGCTTTATCCTGTTCTACAGGGTCGCAGGCGAACTGGAGCCTATCCCAGCTGACGACGGGCGAAAGGCGGGGTACACCCTGGACAAGTCGCCAGGTCATCACAGGGCTGACACATAGACACAGACAACCATTCACACTCACATTCACACCTACGGTCAATTTAGAGTCACCAGTTAACCTAACCTGCATGTCTTTGGACTGTGGGGGAAACCGGAGCACCCGGAGGAAACCCACGTGGACACGGGGAGAACATGCAAACTCCACACAGAAAGGCCCTTGTCGGCCACTGGGCTCGAACCCAGGACCTTCTTGCTGTGAGGCGACAGTGCTAACCATTACACCACCCTGCGGCCCGTCATTCATCATATAGTGTAAAAAAGCAAAAACAAAACTGTATCCCTTTATTTGTCACATGTACACAAGCACAGGTTCCTAAGGTTGGTGTAGCCGGGGTGGTAGTGGGGATGAGCTCCCGCTATTTAAAAAATGCTCCTATAGGCATGCGTCTCGAATATCCTCTGTCAACCAAAGCCCAGCTGGCCTCTGTCAACCAAAGCAACTCGCAGTTGCTGGCGGCACACCATATTTGAAGGTCTCAAAAGGGGTGCTTTACCAACTGTCAGAGGAAAGAGCAGAGAAGGCAATCCCAGGTCCCCAACCTGCACTCCAAGTTCACCCGTAACTTGTGCGGAAAGGACTGTCATGTAAGGATTGGACGACTGAGTCATTCCAAACGCTGCTCTCCACAGGACTGACTTTTTACCGTGGCGCTACCATTATCTTACGAGATAGAAGGATGCCTACTACACAAGCACAGTGAAATTCCTCCTCTGCATTTAACCCATCTGAAGCAGTGAACACACACGCATAGTCAGAGCAGTGGGCAGCTATGCTACAGCGCCCAGGGGTTAGTTAGGGGTTAGGCACCTTGCTCATGATACACTTTTTTGGATTTGATATCGATGTCTCCCTTTCTCCTCTCTATCCTACTTTTCTTGCTACATTAGATTAATTAATTCCCCCCCCCCCCGGACTGCACATTTAACTGAGGCTAATTTCCATTTCTACCTTTCCTCTTTACCAACTCACCCACTCCTTTCACCCCTGGGACTCATAAATTTTTACCTGACCCCTGATTTATCATTCCTGTGACTACCTGAAGGACTTTGTACAATTTACGGTGTCTTCTGTTGGCTGTTTGACCTGAAACTTGCAAGGACAGGAGCTGAATCTGAACAATTCAAAACAATCTCCACTGTGTAAACCCTTAATTTATTCGATGTTCTTCTGTTTATTCCAGTTCCTTTATCTGGTCTTATATTAATTTGTGGGCAGCACGGCGGTGTAGTGGTTAGCGCTGTCGCCTCACAGCAAGAAGGTCCGGGTTCGAGCCCCGTGGCCGGCGAGGGCTTTCTGTGCAGAGTTTGCATGTTCTCCCCGTGTCCGCGTGGGTTTCCTCCGGGTGCTCCGGTTTCACCCACAGTCCAAAGACATGCAGGTTAGATTAACTGGTGACTCTAAATTGACCGTAGGTGTGAATGTGAGTGTGAATGGTTGTCTGTGTCTATGTGTCAGCCCTGTGATGACCTGGCGACTTGTCCAGGGTGTACCCCGCCTTTCGCCCGTAGTCAGCTGGGATAGGCTCCAGCTCGCCTGCGACCCTGTAGAACAGGATAAAGCGGCTACAGATAATGAGATGAGATATTAATTTGTCAAACCCCAAACCCTGTCCTAGGTTCCTGAGCACCATCTGTGTAAAATCACTACACTGTGTCTACATCTATGTATTTTTGTCATCATTTCTTAATAACACTTTTTCAATAAAGTACAAATGTGCTCCTACAAATCATCCTATTAAATACAGGGAAGAACAAACACATTATCAAAGACAATAATCCGATAAAAATTGAGTATAAACAACTTACAATACAAAATTGGAAATAAAGTATGAAGGAAGTGCTTGTAGTTAAAGATGCCCATGGATAGAAAGAAAAAAGGAAGTTAACAGGCAAGAAAAATAATGATAAAAACATTTTTTAAAAACATACATACAAGGAGAAACACAGTTTTATCTATTTTCTAGTTCAGTGGGAAAATTTTTAAAATCTCATACAATCTTTCTGCTTTTGCTCCTTTTACAAAATTTAAGGCTCTTAAGTATAATTTAAATTCACTCAAGAAAAAAAAACACACATTTGGGGATGATTTTAGGATTTTATTCTTGTGTATAAAAACGTAGGCAGGCATTTTTGTTTTGTATTCAGCATTTCTATAAAAGCGGAAACACGTGCATGTGTGTTGTTTTTTTTTTATTAAAGAAGAATTTGAAATACAGCATATCGAAGAGGAAAAAACTACATATCAAAGTAAACAAAAACAAGCAAAACAAAAAGGGGCAATAAACAGTGACAGATAAAGGAGCAGTGTCATTTCATAAAAGTAACAGAATTTCTGTCTTTGTGGATTTTACACGCCAACTTAAATTTGACTTTTTGGAGAGACAGGAAAAATAATTTAAAGTCATTAACAAAACATGAAAAGGAAGGCTTATTGTTTCTCCATTTACAACAGTGAATATGATATTTACCCATAAGTATGACAATGTTTACCAATTCAGAAATAGAAGAGGGGTGGCACGGTGGTGTAGTGGTCAGCGCTGTCGCCTCACAGCAAGAAGGTCCTGGGTTCGAGCCCCGTGGCCAGCGAGGGCCTTTCTGTGCGGAGTTTACATGTTCTCCCCGTGTCCGCGTGGGTTTCCTCCGGGTGCTCCGGTTTCCCCCACAGTCCAAAGACATGCAGGTTAGGTTAACTGGTGACTCTAAATTGACCGTAGGTGTGAATGTGAATGGTTGTCTGTGTCTATGTGTCAGGCCTGTGATGACCTGGCGACTTGTCCAGGGTGTACCCCGCCTTTCGCCCGTAGTCAGCTGGGATAGGCTCCAGCTTGCCTGCGACCCTGTAGAATTTCCTAGATGCAGGGCATAAATAAAACATATGTTCTGAGGTCTCTTCAGCGTCATTACAGAATCCACAAGGCTCTACTTCAAATCCAAATCTTCTTTTAAGGAAATCAGCAACTGGATAAATTTTATTTATTATTTTAAAGTGAGTTTCTTTGACCTTACACTACCGTTCAAAAGTTTGGGGTCACCCAGACAATTTTGTGTTTTCCATGAAAAGTCACACTTTTATTTACCACCATAAGTTGTAAAATGAATAGAAAATATAGTCGAGACATTTTTCTGGCCATTTTGAGCATTTAATCGACCCCACAAATGTGACGCTCCAGAAACTCAATCTGCTCAAAGGAAGGTCAGTTTTATAGCTTCTCTAAAGAGCTCAACTGTTTTCAGCTGTGCTAACATGATTGTACAAGGGTTTTCTAATCATCCATTAGCCTTCTGAGGCAATGAGCAAACACATTGTACCATTAGAACACTGGAGTGAGAGTTGCTGGAAATGGGCCTCTATACACCTATGGAGATATTGCACCAAAAACCAGACATTTGCAGCTAGAATAGTCATTTACCACATTAGCAATGTATAGAGTGGATTTCTGATTAGTTTAAAGTGATCTTCATTGAAAAGAACAGTGCTTTTCTTTCAAAAATAAGGACATTTCAAAGTGACCCCAAACTTTTGAACGGTAGTGTAGGTGAAATAGGCCATTTCACAAATTTTGTATGAGCCTTTTCCAAAACTGACAAGGTCACTTCATCACTCATTCTGAACAAGGCTCTGTTGAAGTTACAGAACAACTCTACTTTAAAGGCTGTACTGACAAATCTGTTATCACACTTCTTATTGTTTATGTGGGTTTCATCTATGATTAACTGGGGTAAAAGAGAGCTAACATTAGAATTCTTCCTGACATTTTGTATCAATCTAATCAAAAGCAGGGGGATAGCCTTGCAGATTTTATTATATTCATGTGGAGCGCATTTTAATTTGTAATTATTTGAAAAGACACTATAATCCAAAAATTCACCATCCCCATCCATCATCTCATCTCATTGTCTGTAGCCGCTTTATCCTGTTCTACAGGGTCGCAGGCAAGCTGGAGCCTATCCCAGCTGACTACGGGCGAAAGGCGGGGTACACCCTGGACAAGTCGCCAGGTCATCACAGGGCTGACACATAGACACAGACAACCATTCACACTCACATTCACACCTACGCTCAATTTAGAGTCACCAGTTAACCTAACCTGCATGTCTTTGGACTGTGGGGGAAACCGGTGCACCCGGAGGAAACCCACGCGGACACGGGGAGAACATGCAAACTCCGCACAGAAGGGCCCTCGCCGGCCACGGGGCTCCAACCCGGACCTTCTTGCTGTGAGGCGACAGCGCTAACCACTACACCACCGTGCCCCCCCCCATCCATTATATCAGTAACAAACCAAATGTCTCTCTCATACCAATCCTTCTTAAAAAGTGACTTTCTATTGATGTTAATAACTCTGTTACTCCATAAGGTTGCACTGTGAGGTGAAAAATTATGGGTAAATATCATCTTCCAAAAGTAAAGAATCTGTTTATGAAATATTGAAAGTTTCAAAGGAATCGTATTGATATCAAAATCACATTTTAAAAGAAAATCAAATCCTCCAACTTTATTGAACAGTGATCTAGGTATGTGGAACCACATAGAATCAGACTGGGCCAAAAATGTTTTAATCCACTTAATCTTCAAAGTCCCAACCATTGTTTCAAAATCTGGAGCTCTGATACCACCTTCTTTATACTCTTTAACCAGCTGTGATCTTTTAATGTAGTGTGTTTTATTCTTCCACAGAAACTGAAAAATAATAGAGTTGGCTTTTTTGATATTCTCATCTCATCTCATCATCTCTAGCTGCTTTATCCTTCTACAGGGTCGCAGGCAAGCTGGAGCCTATCCCAGCTGACTACGGGCGAAAGGCGGGGTACACCCTGGACAAGTCGCCAGGTCATCACAGGGCTGACACATAGACACAGACAACCATTCACACTCACATTCACACCTACGCTCAATTTAGAGTCACCAGTTAACCTAACCTGCATGTCTTTGGACTGTGGGGGAAACCGGAGCACCCGGAGGAAACCCACGCGGACATGGGGAGAACATGCAAACTCCGCACAGAAAGGCCCTCGCCGGCCACGGGGCTCGAACCCGGACCCTCTTGCTGTGAGGCAACAGCGCTAACCACTACACCACCGTGCCGCCCCTTTTTTGATATTGTTCGTAGAAATGTAAAGTGAATGACAAGGGTAGATTAAATTCGATATGCCATCTGCTTTAGAAAGAATCACTCTGTCAAAAATGGTTAGGTCTCTGGATAACCAACGGCTAAGTTTTTTTTTTTTTTCCCATATCTGATATCCGGATAGAGATATTGGTGTCCTCTCTTCTGAGTATGTTTTTGGACGTTGTTACTCCAAGGTATTTAACTTCAGATTCAACTCTAATTGAAGCAATAGATGATTCTGTGCAAGTATGTATAGGAAGCAATTCGCACTTTTTAATATTAAGGATTAAACCTGATGCATTAGAAAAAATATTAATTATATTTAAAGCTTTTTCTACCATACATTTATCTTTGAGGAAGATGGATATACTAGTGCATCTCAAAAAATTAGAATACCATGAAAAAGTTCCTTTTTTCATAATTTAATTCAAAAAGGTAAACTTTCATATATTCTATATTCATGACATGTAAAGTGAAATATTTAAAGCCTTTTTTGTTTTAATTTTGATGATTATGACTTATAGCTCATGAAAATCAGAAATCCAGTATCTCAAATTATTAGAATATTCCCTAAGATCAATCAAAAAAAGGATTTACAATACAGAAATGTCCAACTTCTGAAAAGTATATTCATTTATACACTCAATACTTGGTTGGGGTTCCTTTACCATGAATTACTGTATCAATGCGGTGTGGCATGGAGGTGATCAGTCTGTGGCACTGCTGAGGTGTTATTGAAGCCCAGGTTGCTTTGATAGTGGCCTTCAGCGTATCTGTATTTTTGGGTCGGGTGTTTCATCTTCCTCTTGACAATACCCCATAGATTCTCTATGGGGTTCAGGTCAGGCAAGTTGGCTGGCCAATCAAACACAGTAATATCATGGTCAGCAAACAATTTGGTAGTAGTTTTGGCACTGTGGGTAGGTGCTAAGTCCTGCTGGAAAAGGAAATCAGCATCTCCAAAAAGCTCGTCAGCAGATGGAAGCATGAAGTGCTCTAAAATCTCCTGGTAGATGGCTGTGTTGACTTTGGACTTGATAAAATACAGTGGACCAACACCAGCAGATGACATGGCACCCCAAATCATCACAGACTGTGGAAACTTCACACTGGGCTTCAAACACCTTGGATTCTGTGCCTCTCCACTCTTCCTCCAGACTCTAGAACCGTGATTTCCAAATTAAATGCAAAATGTACTTTCATCTGAAAAGAGGACTTTGGACCACTGAGCAACAGTCAATTTCTTTCTCTCCTTAGCCCAGATAAGACACTTCTGACATTGTCTCTGGCTCAGGAGTAGCATGATATTAGGAATGCGAAAGTTGTATCCCCTTTCTTGAAGATGTCTGTTCGTGATGGGTCTTGATACACTGACACCAGCTTCAGTCCACTCCTTGTGAAGCTCTCCCAAGTTCTTGAATCAACTTTTCTTGACAATCCTCTCAAGACTGCGGCCATCCCTATTGCTTGTGCACCTTTTCCAGCCACCCTTTTCAGCAATGACCTTTTGTGGCTTACCCTCCTTGTGGAGGGCATCAGTGATCATCTTCTGAACAACAGTCAAGTCAGCAGTCTTCCCCATGATTGTGGTTGTGTGTACTGAACTAGACCGAGAGATACACTGTGTTCATACTGTTTTACTCAAACTCGAAATGAAATATTCTAATATTTTGAGATGGGGTTTTTTATGTTCTTGTACTGTATGCCATACTGATTAAAATTAAAATAGAAAAATGCTTGAAACATTTTAGTTTATGTGTAATGAGTCTATAATATATAACATTTTCACTTTCTTAAATAACTGATGGAAAATATTGAACTTTTTCACAATATTCTAATTTTTTGAGATGCACTAGTATCATCAGCGAATTGACTAATTTTGAATTCTTTTTCAAAAATCGTAATACCAAGTAAATCCTGACTATTATTAATAAAGCAGTGCTAATAGTTGAGTGGTCAAAATAAACAACTTTGGAGAGATAGGGCACCCTTGTCGAATGCCCCGCAACACCTTAAAACTAGGGGTCATTCCTGGATTCAGGGCAACAGAACTATATATATATATATATATATATATATATATATATATATATATATATATATATATATATATATATATCAGTATAGAACATCTGCACTATATTGCAGAAGCCTTCTCCAAAACCTAGAAAATGTAGTGCTTTCAACAGGAAGGAATGTTCAACTGTATCAAAAGCCTTGTAAAAGTCAAGGAATAGTATAAGACCATCAGTGAAGATAAAGTCTCTGTAGTCCAACATATCTAGTATTAGTCTCGTGTGATTATGAATATTCCTACCTTTTATAAAGGCTGATTGGGATTCATCAATTATAGTCATTAAGCCCTCATTTAGTCGATTTGTATAAACATGTACCAACAGCTTGTAATCATTACATAGGAGTGTTATTGGTCGCCAATTGTCTAAAAGGAGTGAGTCTTTATTATGAGACCATATTTCATAGTAGCAGACAAGTTTTTATTTGATATACATTCTTTAAAGGCTTTGTACAGTATAGTAATATTCTGATTTCGCTCCAAAAGAACAAATAAAACTCAGTAGTTAGCCCAACAACTCCTGGTGACTTCCCTTTTGGCCATGCTAGTTATTGCCCTATCCAATTCTTCGATTTTAAGATCATTTTCCATATTGCTTTTAAAGTCATCGTCCATCTGTTTTTTAAATTTACCAATTTTCTCAAAGAATAAAGAGCAACCTGTCTCTGAGAACTGAGAGTTATATAAGTTGCTATAGAACTTAATTATTTCCTCATCAATAACCATTTGATTATCGCTCACTTTACCATTTATATTCAATTTATTAATTTTCTTTTTGGCTTGTCTTTGTTTTTCAAGACTAAAAATGTAGGATGAGTTCTTTTCTCCTTCTTCAATCCAACGAGCTCTTGACCGTACAAAAGCACCCTCGGCTTTTTCCAGGTAAAGGGTATCGAGTTCAGCCTGAAGATTGTTCAATTTAGTTTTTTCATCTTCAGCTTAATCAGATTTCCTGCACAACTGATCAATGTTCTTTATGATATCTTGTTGTTTTAATTTTTTAAACTTACATACCTGTTTACTGGTATTTATTGCCATCTGCTTTACCTGAAATTTAAACCATTCCCATTTGCTTAGCATCGACATTTCCATGCCAGCAATTTCTCCAAGTAATTGTCTAACTTTTAAACAGAAAGGAACATTTTGTAGTAACATATTGTTAAATTTCCAAACCTGGTTTGGCACAGCCTCATATCTATACCAGCACAGAGATAATGCTACAACACAGTGATCCGTTAATGGAGAAGCAGAAATTTCACATTTAGACACATAGTTAATTAAATTGTCTGAACTTAACCAATAATCTAACCTAGAGCATTGACCTTTTTTTTTTTGCTGCATTAAACCAAGTGTACTGCTGCGTACTAGAATTATGCATTCTCCAAAAATCTATCAACCCTAAATTTGTGACTAGCTCAAGAAAAGTTACACCATAATTGTGACAGTTTCCTTTAGGAGGCATACGATCTAACCAGAGATCAGGGACCATAATAAAATCCCCTCCAAAAATAATTTTATCAGTTGTATAATGTGTCTTCCATCCTTCCACCCTATTACTCAGCGATGAATAAAAAGACTTGTCAGGCCTAGACATTAAGCATTTACCACTGGTGGCCCATTGGGCCAGTGAAATTGAAAAGTTACTGGCCCAAATGGAAAATGTGGTGGCCCAAATGCGCACGGTACCCGAACCATGGGTGCCACAGGCAGCCGCTGCAAGCACCACAGGTGCTTGCACAAAGAGGGGGGTCCGGGGGCCCTCATCTCATCTCATCTCATTATCTCTAGCCGCTTTATCCTTCTACAGGGTCGCAGGCAAGCTGGAGCCTATCCCAGCTGACTACGGGCAAAAGGCGGGGTACACCCTGGACAAGTCGCCAGGTCATCACAGGGCTGACACATAGACACAGACAACCATTCACACTCACATTCACACCTACGCTCAATTTAGAGTCACCAGTTAACCTAACCTGCATGCCTTTGGACTGTGGGGGAAACCGGAGCACCCGGAGGAAACCCACGCGGACACGGGGAGAACATGCAAACTCCACACAGAAAGGCCCTCGCCGGCCACGGGGCTCGAACCCAGGACCTTCTTGCTGTGAGACGACAGCGCTAACCACTACACCACCGTGCCGCCGTCCGGGGGCCCTCCCCTGGAAAATTTAGATTTTTCAATTCATATTCGTGCATTCTGGTGCATTTTAAGGTGAAATTAATGAAAATAAGATTATTCATATTTTGCTAACATTATTATATCTTTATTGTTTGTTCACATTTGATATTTTATTGTTTGCATTTCTTGTTCTATCAATTTCTTAGTTACATTTAAAAATTTCCTTTGTTCTTGTTCTCTGTTCGTTTAACACATGCTGTTGATTACTGTTTTACATTAACAATTGTTTGTATAAGTTTTAGAATAAGCTAAGTTTTGCCTCACCATGCAACTCACTTGTTTATAGGATAAGCTTTGCCTGTAACCCACCCTGTGTGATGGAGACATATTTTCCTTTTTTGTCATGGTTTCAACTTTGGCTCATTATATTCTCAACATTGTAGATATTGAATTCTCACCACTGTAGATATTCTAATAGAAATAGAAGTACAATTATACAAATACAAATACACCTTTATATAATAGCCACAAGACACACACAGGCCAGTCCTAAGTCTGGATGAAAGGTGAGGGTGGCATACTAACCCTTATCATGCTGGATTTAAATGGGCATTTTTATTACCCATGAAGAAGTTATATTTCTTAATTAATAAAATATCATGAGAATCATTGACAAACCATACATTTCCTGAAAGGGTGGACTTTGGGGAATAATCTAGTGAGATTTTTGCAAAGCCTTACCTGATCGGGGGTGATTTATAACCCTAATTACCTGTTAATTAGCTAATTAACAGGTATGCTCAGGTGAGCCAAAAAGGGGTGAAATGTTGTGTTTTTTTAATAAGACAAGATATAAACACCAAATTTTCAGGATATGTCCTTCGGGGAACTAGTCGTAATTTTTTGCAAATTCAGCTCATTTGCATAAACTATTGCCATGGCAACAGCAGATACCCTAGCAACTGGGGGTATACTGGGTTTAGCATGGTCTGATTGTACCAGAGAGGGTCAGAATAGTTATTATTTTTGTTGTAATGAACTAATGTAAACCTAGTTTGGCTATTTTGATAGATTTCATCATCTTTGGATATTTTAATAATATAATATATGGGATCAGATCTAATTTACCACATTATTTTATCTGTTCTTCTATTTCAGTCAGAGCAACCAACATTTATACTTCATTCTTTAATCACTAAAAGTTGATACGCGTGTAGCCATATTTCTTGGCAGTGTATCCTGAAATTTTGATATTAATATACAAAGTCTGAACGATTTTACACCATCTGAAGCTAAAGCGCGTGTGTTGAAATGCTGTTTTACGATTTGGCGAGTTGTAAACCGAGCGTGACGTCGCGCGCTCTGATTGGCTGCCGAGTTCAAAATGAAGCCATTCGTTAACACCCGATAGATAATTTATGCACGATCGTATTTAAACTGTTTACCTGGCCTTTGGCCAGGTTGGGGAGCGTGGAGTTTGAACATATTTCTATTTGAATTTCACCGTTCTGATGGTCTCCTTGCCGCAACCGTCTTCGTCTACAAGATGCTATTTTCCCGCCAAAATGACACTTCTGAACAGCGCCAAACAGCTCCGAAGATGCACGAAGATGACACACTCAACAAAGATGACGGACCTCGTATTGAAAAGGTGCATTTTACGAACAATTTCTTCACAATTCTGGGTAAAATATGAGAAATAGTTAATTTGTATCAAAAACGTCCTGGCCCGTCCGGGCCACTGTTACCCCTTTTCCACCAAATCAGTTCCAGGGCTGGTTCGGGGCCAGTGCTGGTGCTGGTTCACAACTCGTTCAACTTGCGAGCCAGCTGAGAACCAGTTTGCTTTTCCATAGCTCGCAGTGCTAAGGGAAGCCACGTCATTACGTCGTTGTATACGTCAGTTACGTCGCTGTATACGTCAGTTACGTTGCTGTATATGTCAGTTACGTTGCTACGTTTGCATAAACTTTGGCGCAAATATCAAAGCAAAAACAACACGGAAGAAGCAGCAGCAGCAACAACAACAACAACAATAATAATAATGGATGACTTCGCGTTTGTACAGCTGCTGCTTCTCGGCGCTTAAAAATGGCGATCTTTCGCGGTCTTGTTATTGTTGTTGGTCTTAACAACTCCGCCCCCCCGCTGACGTAAGCGGTTCTTTCCTCTGGCCCAGCAGAGAGTTGGTGCTAGCCTGGAACCGGTTTTTCTGGCCCCAGAGCCAGTTCTTTGTCAGTGGAAACAGAAAACCCGGTTCCAAACTAAGCACTGGCCCCGAACCAGCCCTGGAACTGATTTGGTGGAAAAGAGGCATGTTTGGCCAAATTTAGTGGCCCGAAAGACATAAAAAACACCGCTGGGCCATCGGGCAAGTGTTAATGTCGAGCCCTGCTTGTTCTGTACTTTTCTGTTAAACCCATAAACACACAATAAGATACTACATTACTCCATTAATTTCTACAACCACCATTACCCAATGGCCCTTATCATCACATTTGTGGTCAATTACATTACCAGGAAACCTGTTCAAAAAAAAATCATCACACCTGCTGAATGTGATGTACCATGACTAAAAAAAAAAAGTGTCTCCCCCCATTGGCTTTTCCAGAAAGTTGAGTCATCTTTAACTGAATGAGTCTCTTGAAGAAAAACACAATTAACCTTTTGCTCCTTACAAAAAAGAAAAATAGCTTTTCACTTTACATTCAGTGCGTTTACATGCACATAGAGAAAATCAAATTTCTGCCGTAGCTCGACTGAAATCAAAGTTCTAAATGCCATGGGAACACCTTAGCTCGGCTGAACTCGAACCGAACATGATTTCTCGTAATCGAGCTACACGACCTAGATTATGCGATTGTAGCCGAGCTACTTAGTGCATGTAAACCCTATCGAGCTACGGAGTCGAGCTACTTACTTCAGCACTCAGTGCGTTTACATGCACATAGAGAAAATCGAAGTTCTAAATGGCATGGAAACACCTTAGCTCAACTGAAATCGAACCGAACTTGATTTCTCATAATCGAGCTACACGACCTAGATTATGCGATTTTTGCTGAGCTACTTAGTGCATGTAAACCCTATCAAACTACGTAGTCGAGCTACTTACTTCAGCACTGCCCCTTCCGGAAGTGACGAGTGACGAGACCACAAGCGGGAAACACAACAGCCTCGGTCGGCATGACACTTCACCTTAGCCGCCCACTTTATTAGGAACACTTCTGTTCTTACATACAAACTACAAACACTCTTCTTGTGAACACGGAACTGATAACTTTGTTTATACTCTTGAATAGCTCTTCTTCATGACGACAACTGGAAGTGTGCCAACACGATGGGGCGTGTAGCGCCACCTGTGGCTCGGGTGCACAATGTACCTCACACAATAGCTCGATTTCCTTGTGTGCATGTAGGATTGGATTTCTCTGGCACCCCTGCTGGGACCCTTAGCTCGATTTGGATGTGCATGTAAACGTACTGACTGCCCCTTCCGGAAGTGACGAGACCACAAGCGGGAAACACGATAGCCTCGGTCGGCATGACAACAGTAGTAGCGAGCAGCAGAAGAGGTCAGGAGGAACAAACGAAGAAGAGAAAATGGCGAGCAGAAAAGTGCACTTCTGGAGCAATAAGGAGACAGAGTTCATGCTCATTCAGCTTAAGGAGTTGAATATATTAAAATTCGTGGACGGGAGAAAAATGCGCAATGGAGAACACGGAACTGATAACTGTTTACACTCTTGAATAGCTCTTCTTCATGACGACAACCGGAAGTGTACCAGTGTGGTACACTGTGTGGCTCGGGTGCACAATGTACCTCACACAATAGCTCGATTTCCTTGTGTGCATGTAGGATTGGATTTCTCTGGCACCCCTGCTGGGACCCTTAGCTCGATTACCGACAGCAGCTCGATTTGGATGTGCATGTAAACGTACTGATTGTCTCTTAGCCCCTTAGTGTTTAAAGAAATAAATGATAACTTTGAACGAAAGCACAAAGTTTAAGCTGATGTGCAGGAATGAGTAACTAAGCTGGTCCTTATAAAACATTCCTCATAGTGCATGTGTTTTGATCATGTTAAGTATGCACCACGTTGGACAAAAAAAAAATTACTTCCGGGTTTTATTATTTTAAAAAAAATAAAAGTCCTCAGTCGACGCTCTTAGTATAACTGAAAATGTCTTTGTGTATCAATAATTATATTTAGACAAAAAAATCCTCGGGGTGAAAGTACGTATATAAATAAGTTATAGATAGAAAAATAAATTACACTTTATGTCTACAGCCTTTAAAAAAAACGCTACATAATCACACTGAATGATTATTTACCTATTTGTTTTTGTCATGTCGAATATTTATAGACACCATCATGTGTCCTAATATTTTGAGTTTGATTTCTTTTTTAAAATTATGCTCGATTTGTATTTCTCATACATGCAAAAAAAAAGTTTTTAATTATTCCGATATTTTTGACAAACCTGATTATTATGCGTGTGTCATCACATTAGTGGAAACTAGCACATGTTTAGTAAAAAGAGCCTTGTTTTCATGTTGTAATGAAATAATCATGTGTATAAATGTGCATTTGTAATTAAATTTTGATTATATCAGAAGCCTGTGAGTGTGTGAGAAACACAGAGCGTGTTTGGCTTTAATTTTGAAACCGAGCTCTTCCGTGATACCTGCGCATGCGCGAAACTTTCTTCGCGCGGATAATGTCTCTCGCTGGTGGCGGTGTTGATGATGAGGGACGGACACGGTTCGGTTCGGTTCTGCTGCACCGCGGGAGGCGGTATGGAGGTGTTTCTGCTGGAGGAAGTGAAGCGCAAACTGAACGCTACAGAGGTGAACTAATTCACATTTAATTCCCCTGAAATAAAGATATGAACCAGTTTTCAGGGTGAAGTCGCTCGCGCAAAATCAAAGCGTCGTTAGAAATAGTGCGACGTCATACTCGGAATAATTTGCATATTCATTGCATTCTCATGCTCATTTGCATACCAGAAGGTGTTAGATGAAGAAAGGGTTTTCTGAAGATGCTGGAACTTTATCAGAATGAAAAAAAAAAATCTCATATAGAAATGAGAAGTTTTTGGACACGGGGCCACAAAATAATGTTTTTACAAAATTCTATCATGAACACAGATGAAATGAAGCAGCGGTAATGGAAACAAACACGAATATAAAACTGTTACAGACGGAACAACTTTCTTTTATTACTGTAAATATCGCCAAGAAGATAGTTTAAAATGAAGAGCAAAGAAGTTATGGATGGGACAAGCAACGGTGATGAGTGATTAATCATCAGGAACCACGGTGATCAGATCAGTAATTAAATATTGAGAACAATGGGGATCAGTGATTGGTCATCAAGAACAATGGTCAGTGATGGGTCATTGGCAATATTGGTGATCAGTTATTGGTTGTTGAGAACTTTGGTGATCAGTGATTGATTGGCAACATTGGTGATCAGGAATATTGGCGATCAGTGATTGGTCATCAAGAACAATGGTCAGTGATGGGTCATTGACAATATTGGTGATCAGAGATTGGTTGTTGAGAAATTTGGTGATCAGTGATTGATTGGCAACATTGGTGATCAGGAATATTGGCGATCAGTGATTGGTCATCAAGAGCAGTGGTCAGTGATGGGTCATTGGCAATATTGGTGATCAGTGATTGGTTGTTGAGAAATTTGGTGATCAGTGATTGATTGGCAACATTGGTGATCAGGAATATTGGCGATCAGTGATTGGTCATCAAGAGCAGTGGTCAGTGATGGGTCATTAGGAACAATGGTGATCAGTGATTGTCAATGTTCCCAAATACCAATCACTGATCACCAATGTTCCTGAAGACCAGTCAGTGGTAGGTCAATGGGAACGTTGGTCATTGGGAACATTGGCAAGCAGTAATTTGGTTTTTGGGAACAATAGAGATCAGTGATTGGTCATTGAGTGATTGGTTGTCGGGAATAATGGAGATCAGTGATTGGTCATTAGAAACAATGGTAATCAGTGATTGGTCATTGGGAAGATTGCTGAGCAGTGATTGGGTTTTGGGAACAATGGAGATCAGTGATTGGTCATTGGCAACATTGGTGATCAGGAATATTGGTGATCAGTGATAGGTCATTAGGAACAATGGTGATCACTGATCACCAGTGTTCCTGAAGACCAGTCAGTGGTAGGTCAATGGGAACATTGGTGGTCAGTGATTGGTTATTGGGAACATTGGTGAGCAGTGATTTGGTTTTTGGGAAAAATGGAGATCAGTGATAGGTGATCAGGAACAATGGTGATCAGTGATTGGTCATGAAGAACAGTGGTCAGTGATAGGCCATTAGGAACAATTGGTGAGCAGTGATTGGTCGTTGGGAAGATTGGTGAGCAGTGATTGTTTTTTGGGAACAGTGGAGATCAGTGATTGGCTGATTGGGAACATGGTTATAAGTGTGTGTGTGTGTGTGTGTGTGTGTGTCTGTGTGTTAGGTGGAACACATCCCTGGAAGGGTGTTTTTCTGCTGCCACTCAAATCTCCATGATGTGATGCAACTCAAATCAGCAGAGAGGCTCTTCTTACTTCTGCTTAAAGCTCCGCCCACTTCCTTACCTACAAATCCAGGTGTGCAGCTCGCATCACACACCTTTACTTAAAGGTACGGCATACAAAGGAGGAGTCAGGAGCAGGTTTCCACTTCCATTTAGACTTGAGTTTTTCTAAATATCACTCTTCCATTCCTCCATTAGCAAAGTCAGCAAGTGTGATAGAGCAGAGGATTGTGGGAAATCCAGATGTGTGGCGCGGCACTCTGTCCACCTGGTCCAGGCTGCAGGCGGAGCTTAGTGGGTCTGGAGGGCGGGGCCAGAAGAGGAAGCGAGAGGAAGAAGAGAGTTTGAAGAGTCCTACTTTCAGAGTGAGCTGCCGCTGCAGTGGAGCCATTGCTCGCTCATATAACTCCCAGGTGTGTGTGTCCGTCCGTCCGTCCATCCCTCCCTCCCTCCCTCATTTTGGGGTTAAGTGGAAAATTGTGACCTTTTTTTTTTCTTGCAACAAAGACTTGTGTGCGTGTTTCATAGAACCTGAATCGTATCATTGGGATGGCCATCAAACGACAGCTTGGATGGAGAGCTGAGCTTCGAGATCCAACTGTTGAGGCAGGCACACACACACGCGCGCACCCACCCACCCACTCTCTGTCAGTCATAAAGATTTATTTATATTACTGCTAATATATTTCAGTGTTTGTTTGAGTAGTGGGTTATTTGCTGTGTGTGTGTTCCAGGTGAATGTGTATTTAAGTGATGATCACAGTGTAGTCGGGATTCCTCTGTTAAGGTATCTCTAATATTACTCTCTGTATTAAAGCCATAATTTGCTCTTTCATCATACTTATGTTCTGTGTGTGTGTGTGTGTGTGTGTGTGTAGGCAGCCTCTGGCCAGTCGCACTTATCTGAAGCACACTGGACTCAGGTCCACTATCGCCTGGGCAATGGCGTCTCTCTGTAAACTACAGGTACAATACCATCATCGCGTCAACATTCTCACACAGGGAACATGGAGGGGGGAATACTTTTAATAAAATAATAAATTTAATAGTACTTTGTTCCAAACTGGAGTGTTACATCAAACATCCAGAAACGTGTAGAAACAGCAGGAGAGATTGCTCTTTACTCTGTTGAAGACTGCTCTTGGTGGGTGTGGCCTGATATTCTAATGAGCATTCGTGACTGACAGGCCTGTGTGTCTGAGACTCCCAGAGTGCTCACTCGCTCGAGTCCGCTGCCTCGTTTATCAGGCTGGATATGAATGGGTTTATTCCCAAATCGTTCCAACATGAAATTTAATCTACATGAAAATCCTGTAATTTCAGGAAAACGTTCGGAGCCTCCTCGTATTCTTGAGTGTGAGTTTACGGAGAAGATTAACGAATGTAAATCGTGACTTAATCAACTCCAGATCAGATCATCTGCACAGATTACTGCACTCTGACATCAAGAATATACTGTGGAGGTTAAATATCTGTATCTCTCTCTCTCTCTCTCTCTCTGTTTCTCTCTCCTTTCCCTCTCTCTCTGTCTGTGTCTCTCTCTGTCTGTGTCTCTGTCTGTCTGCATGTGTGTCTGTCTGTATGTGTATCTCTCTCACTCTCTTTGGCTGTCTGTGTGTCTCTCTCTCTCTCTCTCTCTCTGTCTATCTCTCTTGGTCCGCCTTGATTTCTCTCTGTGTGTATCTCTTTCTCTCACTCTTCTCTCTCTGTCTATATCTCTCGGTCTGTCTCGATCTCTGTCTGTCTCTCTCTGTGTATGTGTGTGTCTCTGTGCCCCCCCCGTGTCTGTCTGTCTCTCTCTGTCTGTCTTCTCTGTTTCTGTCTGTCTGTCTTTCTCTCACTCTCCTCTGTCTGTCTGTTTCTCTCTCTCTCTCTCTCTCAGGAGGCCTCGGTAGTTTTAGACCCCATGTGTGGAGTTGGTACCATATTGCTGGAGGCGGTGCAGGAGTGTCCGGTCTGTACACCACACACACACACACACGTCAATACTGAGTGTATGTCAGACCAGTGCGAGTTAATTAAACCGTGTGTGTGTGTGTGTGTGTGTGTGTGTGTGTAGAATGGTGTGTTTATAGGGATGGACAGTGAAGAAGCTCAGTTACACAAAGCTGTAGAGAATGTCCAAGCTGCTGGTCAGGAGGAGAGAGTCCTGATAATCCAATCGTCCTGCATGGGTACGAATACTACAGTACTGTTCTTAGTCTCTCTCTCTCTCTCTGTCTCTCATATAAACACACACACTCTCTCTCTTTATTAGCCACTTCCCAGACAACTCAATACATTCCCCAAACTGATATATACATATCACACACTCCGTCTGTCTCTCTCTCTGTACCGTAGCCATGCCGCTGCCTGCAGCTTCCGTAGACGCGGTGGTGTGTGACGTTCCGTTTGGCAGGAAGTTCCACTGCGGTGTCGACATGACCACTGCTCTTCCACACATCCTCACTGAGATGGAGAGGTAGATCTTTCAAAACATACACACTCCTGGACGGAGCTTCTCTAAAACATGCTTGAGATCCTTCATCCTGCAGTAATCAGTTATGTGGTAATGTATGTCAGGAATCAACACTTCAGGATGTACTGTTATAGGAAAATAATCAACACTGACGTGGTGTGATGAAGCGAAGTCACTATTCCCACCCAGCAGTTGATTAATTTCCTGTAACAGCATTTCCGGAAGTGTTTTTATTCCTTGTATACAAGAGCAATTTATATTTATTTAATTACAAAGGAGGCTGAATAATAAAATGGATTTATTATCGTATCTCACACCTGCTGAAGCATGTATAAATGATCATATTTAATTCTCCAGAGTTCTCCGTGAGGGTGGAAACCTGGTTCTCCTGCTCAGCCTGCAGCTTTCAGCCCTGATTAAGAAACTGATCAAATCGGATACGCTCGACCTGCAGTCACAGGCAGTCGACTGCAATGAGGACGCAGACGCCGCAGACAGGATCGAGACGGAACGATCGAAATCAACTTTTAATTCGCTGATCCTGCAGAGCAAATACCGAGTGAGCCTCGGGAGCACTGATGCGCTCATACACACCTACACGAAGAGACGCACAACCTGTGAGTCTCTCAGAAGTAAAGATGGGGAGGGGTTCACCGTTCTGTGAAAGACTGCGTGGGCAAACAGTGCAACAATTTAAGAATAACGTTCCTCAATATAAAATTGCAAAGAATTTGCAGATCACATCATCTATGGTCCAGAATATCATTAAAAGATTCCGAGAATCTGGAGAAATCTCTGTATGCAAGAGACAAGGCTGAAAACTGACATTGGATGCCTGTGATCTTCAGGCCCTCAGGAGACACTGCATTAAAAGCAGACACGTGTCTGTAGTGGAAATCACTGTATGGGCTCAGGAACACTTCAGAAAACCATCGTCTGTGGAAACACTTCATTACTGCATCCACAAATGCAAGTTAAAATCAGATATAAACAATATCCAGAAACAGTGCCACCTTCTCTGGGCCCGAGCTCTTTTACGATGGACTGAGGTGAAGTGGAAAACTGTCCCGAGGTCTAACGAATCAAAAGTAGAAATTCTATTTAGAAATCATGGACACTACGTCCTCCAGGCTAAAGAGGAGAGGGACCATCCAGGTTGTATCATCAGTGCACAGTTCAAAAGCAGCATCTGTGATGGTATGAGGGTGCATTAGTGCACATGACACGGGTAGCTTGTACATCTGGGAAGGCATCATTAATGCTGAATGATATCTACACGTTTCAGAGCAATATGCTGCCATCCAGACAAAATCTTTTTCAGGGAAGACCTTCCTTCTTTCAGCAAGACAATGCCAAACTGCTTTCTGCACATATTAAAACTGCGTGGCTCTGTAGTAAGAGTCCGGGTGCTAAACTGGCCTGCTGCCGTCCAGACCTGTCTCCCATTTAAAACATTCGGCACATTATGAAGCGCAAAATACGACAAAGATGCGAGACCCCGAACTGTTGATCAAGTGAAACTGTATATCAGGTAAGAATGGGGCAACGTTTCTCTTTCAAAACTACAGCAGTTGGTCTCCTCAATTCCCAAACGTTTACAGAGTGTTGTTAAAAGTAGAGGTGATGCAACACAGTGGTAAACACGCCCCGTCCCAACTTTTTTTCAAACGTGTTGCTGATATCAAATTCAAAATGAGTGCATGTTTTTAAAAAAAAAAACAATAAAATTTCTGTTTCGACATTTGATATCTTGTCTTTGTACTATTTTCAAAGAAATATAAATATAGGGTTTCCATTATAGCTTTGCAAATCTTCACGTTCTGTTCTTTATTTACGGTTTATACAATGTCCTAAATTTATGGAACTGGGGTTGGTTCATTCATTGTCAGGGTGCCAAAACTTATTTCCTACCCTATGTTGTGCACTTGTAAAGGATGTATGGAGTTATTTGTTTCTTCCTCATGGCTGAAACACAAATAACTCTATTCATTCTTTACAAGTGCACTACATAGGATAGGAAATAAATTTTGGCACCCTGACAATGAATTATATTTGTCTAAGTTGATCCATCAGTGCAGTTGTGACCTGAACAAACCTCCAGTAAGATCCTTGATCACGGAGATGATTAGAAGTGAAGCTTAACGGCACTCGTGTGTTTATGATTAGAGTGAGAAGTGCCAAAGAAGGCCAGATGCAGAGCTTGGGCTGTTTCGCAGCTATCACTGGCAACTTGCCATTTTATTTCCAGTTTAGTAGCCACAGACACCGGGCAGCGATGACAGGCATGTGCACAGAGAAGTGTGAGGTCTAAAAAAAAAAAAAAAAGCACGAGGCTTGATCTGACTGCTCTCATGAAGGTGTGAGGAACAGGAAGCACGTGGTTCAGATCTGGGAGATATATTTCAGAAAAAAAAAACCTATTTAAACCAATCTTCAAACATGCTCTGGATGTACGATTTGATCTGAAGTAAATCTGCGCTGCATACCATGGTGCTCTTAAATTCTTGATTCTGATTGGTCAGTAAGTGTTGACTAATTTTTCTCGTTCAAATACGTTTTCATTTCTATAGTAACAACTTACAGAGGGAATTGTAGGGCAGATGCTCCACGTAAACGAATAAAAAAAATGTGTAAAGCAAGTCTACGGGAGTTTTGCTGTCTTGTTCAATAGACAAAAAAGAAACGTTGGTAGGGAAAGACTTATGTTTATAGCTGCTATAATATGAACTAACTTATTTAACAGACATTCAACAACGTTACATATAAATTGATAAAACGTATTCTGTCATCCTTTAGTTTAAAAAAAAATAGATGGAATTGTTGACAAGTTGCTGCAGTATTAGAGGAATAAAGCACTTCAGGATGTGCCATTCCAGGAAAGTAATCAACTTAAGAGGTTTAGCATGAACTTTCCATTGTGTTTAGAAATCGTGCATCACACACCTAATTGTTGATGTTCCAAAACAACACATCGCCATGTGTTTTATTCCTTATGTAATGTAATATAGTCATAGAGACATAATTAGACAAAGATCCTGTATATTTTCCAACAATACCAATGTTTTTAAGCTTTTGAGAATTTAAAAACAATTGAACATGCGCGTACACACTAAGTTGCTATAATGTCATCTTGTATTCTTGGAAATTATTGCTCCAATACGGTGTATCTTTTTTTTTTGTCCAGATGTGTGTGAGTTGAATACAGATATACTGAAATGGGAGAAATGTGAATTTAGCACTAAATGTGACCCAAACACACATCTATACTAGAACAGTACATTCGCTAGAGTGTATACCTCCACCAAAACACATTATCAACATCAAAATCAAATCACTTCAACATAGGATAACACTAAAGCTGTCCACCAAATTTCATCCAAATCTGTTCACTACTTTTTGAGTTATGTTGGGAACAGTTTAAAAAAAAAAAAGCCATCCTGGATCCACATACATATCCGGATTGGCATCAAAGTCTAATCATTGGTTCCTTGGCCCATGGTTCACCTTTTCACCAAATTTCATCCAAATCTGTTCACTAATTTCTGAGTTACGTTTGGAACAGTTAAAAAAACCAACATCCTGGATCCACATACATACATATCCAGATTTGCATCAAAGTCTAATCCGTGGTTCTTTGTCCCAAGACTCACCTTTCCACCAAATTTCATCCAAATCTGTTCACTACTTTTTGAGTTATATTGGGAGCAGATTTAAAAAAAAAAAACATCCTGGATCTACATACATATCCAGATTTGCATCAAAATCTAATCATTGGTTCCTTGGCCCATGGTTCACCTTTCCCCCAAATTTCATCCAAATCCATTCACTACTTTTGAGTTATGTTGGGGGAAAAAACAAACAAACGGAGGTGAAAACATAACCTCCTCCAACAAAGATGGCAGAGGGAATCAGTTTTTTTCAAAATTTGAAATTGAGTGAGACGACTTCTTTTGTGAATATTTCTTCTACTTGAATATGTAGATAAATGTAAACAGTTTTACTGTTCTCAGTGTTGCCATTACTTTCCAGAGGAATGTAAAAGTTGCTAGATGATGATGTCGACTCATTTGCAGATTCAATGAGCCCTTATGTAAGAATCACTCATTCTTAAGCGGCTTGTGCGAGTGGTTGAGGAGAACTTGCTGCATTCACCGGTCTTCTCGTATCTTGAATTTTCTCTTAAGCTTGAACAGAATTTACAAGTGGTCCAAATAGATGAATAAATAAACAAACAGAGGTGGAAACATGACCTCCAACAATGTTAGTAGAGGTAATAATCAGCATGTTTTGGGGTTCATAAATATTGGAACCCAACACTGATGAATGAACCTCCTTTGTTTATATATACACTACCATTCAAAAGTTTGGGGTCACTTTGAAATGTCCTTATTTTTGAAAGAAAAGCACTGTTCTTTTCAATGAAGATCACTTTAAACTAATCAGAAATCCACTCTATACATTGCTAATGTGGTAAATGACTATTCTAGCTGCAAATGTCTGGTTTTTGGTGCAATATCTCCATAGGTGTATAGAGGCTCATTTCCAGCAACTCTCACTCCAGTGTTCTAATGGTACAATGTGTTTGCTCATTGCCTCAGAAGGCTAATGGAGGATTAGAAAACCCTTGTACAATCATGTTAGCACAGCTGAAAACAGTTGAGCTCTTTAGAGAAGCTATAAAACTGACCTTCCTTTGAGCAGATTGAGTTTCTGGAGCATCACATTTGTGGGGTCGATTAAATGCTCAAAATGGCCAGAAAAATGTCTCGACTATATTTTCTATTCATTTTACAACTTATGGTGGGAAATAAAAGTGTGACTTTTCATGGAAAACACAAAATTGTCTGGGTGACCCCAAACTTTTGAACGGTACTGTGTATATATATATGGGGCGCTGGTGTTTAAATATATCTGTGTGTGTGTGATGCGGGATGATAAAGTGAATTCTTCTCATTATTGCTCACTTGTTGGCTGGCATATGAGTCAGGTGTGAGAAACCTGTATAACGTGTGTGTGTGTGTGTACGTACCTACGTGCAGGGTGGGGTCCGCTGTTTATCAGCCTAAGCATGAAACTTTCAAGACTGTAATTATGTCACTTCTATTGAGATGTGGATTTCAAAAAAGACATCGAGACCTGAATTATCATTTCAGCACATCCTGGAAGTGTTGTAGCAAAAGTTTTGATAAATAATTGGTTCCACTCTACATACACTTGGACAGTCTGGGTTATACTTGAATTACGACATTACACGCACACACACACACTGTACTGACAGTGCATACACTGGATTATTTACAGTACATTACAGTATCTTTTTAGCTTTTTCTCATGTACTTTGTATACCTAATATAGTTTTTCCCAGTTTACTTAAGTTTATGCAGCATCCAGATGTGTGTGAATGAAGTAAGAATTTCATCATTTGAGCCTACTATGCTTATGACAAAGTTCCTGAATCTTGAAGTGTTTTTTTTTAATATTATACTATACAGAAATACCGTAATGTGAAATAATAATAATAATAATAATAATAATGAGACCGTCAATGACTGCGTAGCTCACTCCAGCTCCATCTAGTCCAGAAGGAACGATCTAAAGTGAGCCACCTTGCGCAATAAATGTTGCAAGCTATATACAGTTAGGTCCATATATATTTGGACACTGACACAAATTTTCTTTTTTTTACCTGTTTACTGAAACATATTCTAGTTATATAATGGACATGGACATAAAGTCCAGACTTTCAGCTTTCATTTGAGGGTATCCACATTAAAATTGGATGAAGGGTTTAGGAGTTTCAGCTCCTTAACATGTGCCACCCTGTTTTTAAAGGGACCAAAAGTAATTGGACAATTGACTCAAAGGCTATTTCATGGGCAGGTGTGGTCAATTCCTTCGTCATGTCATTCTCAATTAAGCAGATAAAAGGCCTGGAGTTGATTTGAAGTGTGGTGCTTGCATTTGGAAGATTTTGCTGTGAAGAAAACAGGCGGTCAAAGGAGCTCTCCATACAGGTGAAACAAGCCATCCTTAAGCTGCGAAAACAGAAAAAAAACATCCGAGAAATTGCTACAATATTAGGAGTGGCAAAATCTACAGTTTGGTACATCCTGAGAAAGAAAGAAACCACTGGTGAACTCATCAATGCAAAAAGACCTGGACACTCACAGAAGACAACAGTGGTGGATGATCGCAGAATGATTTTCATGGTGAAGAGAAACCCCTTCACAACAGCCAACCAAGTGAACAACACTCTCCAGGAGGTAGGCGTGTCAATATCCAAATCTACCATAAAGAGAAGACTGCATGAAAGTAAATACAGAGGATTCACTGCACGGTGCTAGCCGCTCATAAGCCTCAAGAATAAAAAGGCTAGATTGGACATTGCTAAAAAAGCATCTAAAAAAGCCAGCACAGTTCTGGAAGAACATTCTTTGGACAGATGAAACCAAGATCAACCTCTACCAGAATGATGGAAAGAAAAAAGTATGGCGAAGGCGTGGTACAGCTCATGATCCAAAGCATACCACATCATCTGTAAAACACGGCGGAGGCAGTGTGATGGCTTCGGCATGCATGGCTGCCAGTAGCACTGGGTCACTAGTGTTTATTGATGATGTGACACAGGACAGAAGCAGCCGGATGAATTCTGAGGTATTCAGAGACATACTGTGTGCTCAAATGCAGCCAAACTGATTGGTCGGCGTTTCATAATACAGATGGACAATGACCCAAAACATAAAGCCAAAGCAACCCAGGAGTTTATTAAAGCAAAGAAGTGGAATATTCTTGAATGGCCAAGTCAGTCACCTGATCTCAACCCAATTGAGCATGTATTTCACTTGTTAAAGACTAAACTTCAGACAGAAAGGCCCACAAACAAACAGCAACTGAAAACCGCTGCAGTAAAGGCCTGGCAGAGCATTAAAAAGGAGGAAACACAGCGTCTGGTGATGCCCATGAGTTCAAGACTTCAGGCAGTCATTGCCGACAAAGGGTTTTCAACCAAGTATTAGAAATGAACATTTTATTTACAATTATTTAATTCGTCCAATTACTTTTGAGCCCCTGAAATGAAGGGATTGTGTTTTTAAAAAATGCTTTAGTTCCTCACATTTTTATGCAATCATTTTGTTCAACCCACTGAATTAAAGCTGAAAGTCTGAACTTCAACTGCATCTGAATTGTTTTGTTCAAAATTCATTGTGGTAATGTACAGAACCAAAATTAGAAAAATGTCTCTGTCCAAATATTTATGGGCCTAACTGTATACTCTATACAAGTTTTATATATAGAAGTTATATCCACCCTAGGAATACCGACCCATTTACCAGAAAGAATCCAAAACGGCGAGGAATTGACCGAGAAGAAGCGATTTTTGTTGAACTGCTCATTAAGGCTTAATTAGTCCATAACTTCATTAATAATTGTAATGAAGCAAATATGGGTAGAAGTTCTTTGCACGCTAGGTATCCCTACCTTCATGCCTGAAAGAATCAAAATTGGTGAAGAATTGTGGGAGAAGAAGCAATTTGTGTGGAAACTGCTTGTTAGGGATTTATTAATTACTCCATATCTTCATTATTCATTGCAAGTATGCAAATCTGGGTAGAAGCTATATGCACCCCAGGCAGACCTACCTTCCTGCCAAAAAGAATAAAAATTGAAGAATTGAGAGAGAAGAAGCGATTTTCGTGAAATGTGGACGATGCCGAATAGATAACAGACAACACATGATGGCGTAAACTCATCGCCTGTCGGCCAGATTACCTAATTATAATAATAATTAATAATAAAATCTCCAGCAAGTGCTTCTGTCCGATCAGGGTTGAGGTGGATCCAAAAGAATCTACATATTTTTTGGGAGGAAACTGAAGAACTCAAGGAAAACCATGAGCACTGGGAGAACATGTGAAACTCACACATCGACAATAACCTGAGCTCGAGCCCATGACTGCAACACCAGAACGTATAAGACACATAAATGAACCAACCTCCAATCACTATTAAATGAATTACAATTTTTGTTCATTCATTTGTCTATGGGGTGAAATTCAGTCCAGAGGTCCATATCCCGAGCCGCAGATTCCAGCTGCTCCTGAGGGATCTCCAGATGCTTCCAAATCAACTGTGAGAAGTAATCTCTTCGAGGGAGTTCTGGGTCTGCTCCAGGGTTTCTATCCAGTGGAAAGTGTTTGATGTTGTATATTTGTTAGATGCCTAAACCACCTTTGAGACTCACCCACCTCGTATTGTTGGGTTCCTTACAGTAGAACCTTCCACCTCCTGTACTTGTAACCTTATTACTTTGGTCACATTCCCACACCTCATGAATACAGGTGAGTAATGGGATATAGATTGACTAGTAAACAGAGAGTGTCTTACACAAACTGAACCCCTACTTCACCCCACAGCTACTGACTGGTACAATAATAAGGTGGCCTAATGGTTAGAGAGGCAGCTTTGGAACCAAAAGGTTGCTGGTTTGAGTCCCTAGACCAGCAGGCATGGCTGAAGTGCCCTTGAGCAAGGCACCTAACCCCCAACTGCTCTGGGTACGTTGCTCTGGATAAGATACCAAAATGCTGTACCTGAGATGAGGTTTCTCCTATTGCCTGAAGGGAATGTCCCACTCTTTTCCAGAACTATGGCCTTGGGCACATGTCAGAGGTCCAGTTATAACAGTGCTGAGAGAATACCGTTATCAAAAATTCCTGGAGTCCTGTCTAGGTCTTTAGGAATGACTACAAATCTTATAGGGTTGGCATTCCCATCTCCCATCTAATGTTCCTTGGGTAAGCTCCAAATCTACTGCAACTATGTCCAAGATATGAATGAATGAAGTCAATTCATTTCATCTTTTACTATTGGCTCTTCTATTTTGTGTGTAGTTGTGCCACAGAGTTTGGCTAAACTGGGCCAAGTTTCCTAAAAGCATCATAAAGTTAAGATCATTGGGTAAGAGAGAGTGTTCTACCATTTAAGGATGATCTTTGTGCTACAGTGCTTTTGGAAAACACCACTGTAATTAGTGTAATTGTGTACAATCAGTGTAAAAACTGAAAGCCTACATTATGTTTGCTAATTATGTGTTACATGTGAAGAACAATAGCGGGCCTAAAACAGAACCATGCAAGACACCACATTTTACTTTTATAGGCTTGGAAGAATCTCCATTGATACCAACAATATGGAACTGATGCATCAAATAAGATCTAAACCAGGCAAGTTTCACACGCTCTGCTCGAGTCCAACACTGAACCAGAATCCTATCAACAATCTGAGTGAGTTCAGTAGGGTTACTGATTATTTCAACCAGGACTGGTTTTGTATTTTGATGCTTCCAGAAATACGATTAAAATAGCCCCAGGCTTTCTGGAAACCTGAGAGAGATCAGAGGGATGAAGTTTTCATTTTGGACCATGGCCTAATGGTTAGAGAAACAGCTTTGGGACCAAAAGGTTGCTGGTTCAATTCCCTGGACCAGCAGGACTGGCTGAAGTGCCCTTGAGCACCTAACACCCAACTACTCCGGCAAGAGTGGTGGTGTACCTTGTATCTGATTAGTCAAAGAAAAACTGATGACATGATTATCAGTTCAGACAGTAGCCCAGCCAAAACCAAATAAAACTTGACTGTTTTATCCAATCGTACATTTGAGACATGCTACACAACAAACTTGATGGTAGCTTAGTGAGCTAGCTAAATATGGAGAACACCAAACATTTTAACAAGAACCCGTGGTGAATTTCTCTTTCACGAGGACGATCTCCTAAATGACGAGATGCCGTGTGGTTACGGAGTTGCACTGTAAAGGTTTGAGCCAAGCTCAGCTGTCAGCAGCACCAATGGTGTTGAAGACGGAATTGACTTCTTGATCAATCTGAGGTAGCGACATTCCAGCATGGGACAGCCCCAAACTGGGAAAACACTCATTTGAAAAGAGTTCAAAATCATTCTTTTTTCAACCAAGCAAAAGAGAATAGTATGGAGGAAGACACGTGACCAAAAACATTTCTGCTCCTATCTGGAGAAGCCATGGCCTAATGGTTAAAGTAGCAGCTTTGGGACCAAAAGGTCACTTGTTTGATTCCCTGGACCAGCAGGAATGGCTGAAGTGACCTTGAGCAAGGCACCTAACCCCCAACTGCTCCCTAGGCTGCTCTAGGGATAAGAACATCTGCTAAATGCCTCTAATGTAATTATAAAGCAAGATCCACTCCTGTCCGGGTTCGAGCCCTGTGGCCAGCGAGGGCCTTTCTGTGTGGAGTTTGCATGTTCTCCCCGTGTCCGTGTGGGTTTCCTCCGGGTGCTCCGGTTTCCCCCACAGTCCAAAGACATGCAGGTTAGGTTAACTGGTGACTCTAAATTGAGCGTAGGTGTGAATGTGAGTGTGAATGGTTGTCTGTGTCTATGTGTCAGCCCTGTGATGACCTGGCGACTTGTCCAGGGTGTACCCCGCCTTTCGCCCGTAGTCAGCTGGGATAGGCTCCAGCTTGCCTGCGACCCTGTAGAAGGATAAAGCAGCTACAGATAATGAGATGAGATGAGATGAGATCCACTCCTGATGGTATGACATAGACCTACTATACATCCTTGAGAGTATTTAATTAGACGAATGCAAGACTAGTAGTCATCAAAGAATTGTCAGTGTTACTGGAAGTGATGAACTGTACAAATAAATTAAGAATATCTCCAGAACATTTTTTTCTATTTTTTCCGGGTTCAAACCTTTGCGGCCAGTGGAGGCCTTTCTGTGTGGAGTTTGCATGTTCTACCCATGTCTGCGTGGGTTTCCTCCCACTTCAAAGACATGCAGATAAGGTAAAAATGGTTGAACTTGTACGTCGCTCTGGATAAGAGCATCTGCTAAATGGCTGTAATGTAATGTGATGTAGAGTTCTCATCTCTAATTATCTCTAGCCGCTTTATCCTGTTCTACAGGGTCGCAGGCAAGCTGGAGCCTATCCCAGCTGACTACGGGCGAAAGGCGGGGTACACCCTGGACAAGTCGCCAGGTCATCACAGGGCTGACACATAGACAACCATTCATGCTCACATTCACACCTACGGTCAATTTAGAGCCACCAATTAGCCTAACCTGCATGTCTTTGGACTGTGGGGGAAACCGGAGCACCCGGAGGAAACCCACACGGACAACATGCAAACTCCGCACAGAAAGCCTCGAACCCAGACCTTCTTGCTGTGAGGCGACAGTGCTAACCACTATACCACCGTGCCGCCCCGATGTAGAGTTATACAGTAATATCATATTGGTATCTCTGACAAACCATGAGCTGACCTAGTGGTTAGCATATCTGCCTCTCGACTGGGAGATCACGAGCTCTGCTTGCAGTCAGGTCATACCACAGACTATCATAAAAATGGTACCTACTGCCATCTGCTGAGACATGCTGCAATACAGATGTGAGTAGGGAGTCAAACTCTCGCAGTTACAAGAGGCCTGGCCCCACACAGCACGGTGGTGTAGTGGTTAGCACTATCGCCTCACAGCAAGAAGGTTCTGGGTTTGAGCCCAGTGGCCAACGGGGGCCTTTCTATGTGGAGTTTGCATGTTCTCCCCGTGTCTGCGTGGGTTTCCTCCGGGTGCTCCGGTTTCCCCCACAGTCCAAAGACATGCAGGTTAGGCTAATTGGTGGCTCTAAATTGACCGTAGGTGTGAATGTGAGCATGAATGGTTGTCTATGTGTTAGCCCTGCGATGACCTGGTGACTTGTCCAGGGTGTACCCCGCCTTTCGCCCGTAGTCAGCTGGGATAGGCTCCAGCTTGCCTGCGACCCTGTAGAACAGGATAAAGCAGCTACAGATAATGAGATGAGAGACTTCCTTCATTGCTCTTTGGAAAACCACCATCTTATTTTTCCAGAATCATGATATTTGCTGAATAATAAAGGGATGTTTCAGGTTCTAAGGGACCTGGAACATAACATCATGGAGATTTTAAGACACTGAAGAATCTCCTTTAACACGAACAAACTGGTAACTGCGTGCCAAGGAGCTAAGATCTAAACCAGGCAAGAACTTCCCAGCATTCCCTCCCTGGTTATACGTGTTATACAGGAGCCAACATTCTATACATATCCTGCACCCCACTGGCTTCCGGTCTCAATCTTACTGGACGAATTTAAGGAATTACAAATATTTAGGTGGATATTTATATGCCTGATTCGAATTAGTCATCATTATAGTACTTAAAGCTTAGCTGTGTAGTAACGGAATTGGCTAATGAATTAGCATTTCAGTTTTGTCTTTCTTTTAATGGACATTGTTTTCGAAATAAGCGAAACTGGTTTATTTTTGTTTGTTGGTTGGTTATTTTCCCTGTCGGAAGTGTTGTTTTAGGATTTAAGTCAGGCGGATGAGACAGCCAGCCTAGAGAGGTCCTTGCGAAGACCTGCGCGACAGAGATTGAGCGAAAGATCGTTGTGCGCATGCGCAGCGTGTACCGACGGACATGTTGAGTTCGGTATCAGCGGAGGCGGTCGTGTAGTGTCTCGGTGCGCGTCTCCGCCCGCGGTGTTTACACCGCCAGCCCCGGGGTTTGAGCGACACAAGCGGCGGAGGAGGAAGAATAACAACAAAGCCATGAACTCGGGTTTCGACCTGTCTCGCCGGAACCCGCAGGAGGATTTCGAACTGATCCAGAGGATCGGGAGCGGAACCTACGGCGATGTGTACAAGGTGACAACAACAATAACAACAACAACAAGATGCGCATCACATCACATCACATCAGCACAACACACCATCCTGTCGGATTTAAATCTCTCTGTGTGTCACCGCGGTGGATTTAAACAAAGCTCCTGTTCGGATGGTGACATCAGCTGCAGCTGTCAGTGGAGCCGCTCGGCTTGTTTACACTTCAGCAGTCGTAGTAAACAACAACAACAACAACAGTAACAGGATGTGTGTTTGTGTGGCGTCCCAAATGCCTCCCTGTATACTGGACGGTGTAGGGTGCATTATTTTATACCCCCTTTTCAGAGTGCTTGTTTATGATGTCGGAAGTTGTAGCAGCTTGGATCCCAATCCCACCCGGGTCCCTACTGGATATGTAGTGCACTACACCAGCTATTTCAGACACTACGGAGTGCACTTGGATGAGAAGTAGGGATCCATTATAAGGGTCTTATACCCTACCTACTGGAATTAGTCCACAAGGTAGGGTGTTATCCTAAATGGCTTGTTAGTGGACATGTAGTGCACGTGGATGAGAAGTAGGGATCCCTTATACCCTAGTTTGGATGTCTAGTGCACTAGGTAGGGCATGTATTATTATTTCGTCATGTATAGTGCACTTGGATGAGAAATAGGGATCCCTTATACCCTAGTTTGGATGTCTAGTACACTAGATAGGGCATGTCAAATTATTTTGTCATGTATAGTGCACGTGGATGAGAAGTAGGGATCCATTTGACTCCTTATACCCTAGTTTGGATGTCTAGTGCACTAGGTAGGGCATGTCACATTATTTCGTCATGTATAGTGCACTTGGATGAGAAATAGGGATCCATTTGACCCCTTATACCCTAGTTTGGATGTCTGGTGCACTAGGTAGGGCATGTCACATTATTTCGTCATGTATAGTGCACTTGGATGAGAAGTAGGGATCCCTTATACCCTAGTTTGGATGTCTAGTGCACTAGGTAGGGCATGTCACATTATTTCGTCATGTATAGTGCACTTGGATGAGAAGTAGGGATCCCTTATACCCTAGTTTGGATGTCTGGTGCACTAGGTAGGGCATGTCACATTATTTCGTCATGTATAGTGCACTTGGATGAGAAGTAGGGATCCCTTATACCCTAGTTTGGATGTCTAGTGCATTTGGTAGGGCATGTCACATTATTTCATCATGTATAGTGCACTTGGATGAGAAGTAGGGATCCCTTATACCCTAGTTTGGATGTGTAGTGCACTAGGTAGGGCATGTCACATTATTTCATCATGTATAGTGCACTTGGATGAGAAATAGGGATCCCTTATACCCTAGTTTGGATGTCTAGTACACTAGATAGGGCATGTCAAATTATTTTGTCATGTATAGTGCACGTGGATGAGAAGTAGGGATCCATTTGACTCCTTATACCCTCGTTTGGATGTCTAGTGCACTAGGTAGGGCATGTCACATTATTTTGTCATGTATAGTGCACTTGGATGAGAAGTAGGGATCCCTTATACCCTAGTTTGGATGTGTAGTGCACTAGGTAGGGCATGTTCCATTATTTCATCATGTATAGTGCACTTGGATGAGAAGTAGGGATCCCTTATACCCTAGTTTGGATGTCTAGTGCACTAGGTAGGGCATGTCACATTATTTCGTCATGTATAGTGCACTTGGATGAGAAATAGGGATCCATTTGACCCCTTATACCCTAGTTTGGATGTCTGGTGCACTAGGTAGGGCATGTCACATTATTTCGTCATGTATAGTGCACTTGGATGAGAAGTAGGGATCCCTTATACCCTAGTTTGGATGTCTAGTGCACTAGGTAGGGCATGTCACATTATTTCGTCATGTATAGTGCACTTGGATGAGAAGTAGGGATCCCTTATACCCTAGTTTGGATGTCTGGTGCACTAGGTAGGGCATGTCACATTATTTCATCATGTATAGTGCACTTGGATGAGAAGTAGGGATCCCTTATACCCTAGTTTGGATGTCTAGTGCACTAGGTAGGGCATGTCACATTATTTCATCATGTATAGTGCACTTGGATGAGAAATAGGGATCCCTTATACCCTAGTTTGGATGTCTAGTACACTAGATAGGGCATGTCAAATTATTTTGTCATGTATAGTGCACGTGGATGAGAAGTAGGGATCCATTTGACTCCTTATACCCTAGTTTGGATGTCTAGTGCACTAGGTAGGGCATGTCACATTATTTCGTCATGTATAGTGCACTTGGATGAGAAGTAGGGATCCCTTATACCCTAGTTTGGATGTCTGGTGCACTAGGTAGGGCATGTCACATTATTTCGTCATGTATAGTGCACTTGGATGAGAAGTAGGGATCCCTTATACCCTAGTTTGGATGTCTAGTGCATTTGGTAGGGCATGTCACATTATTTCATCATGTATAGTGCACTTGGATGAGAAGTAGGGATCCCTTATATCCTAGTTTGGATGTGTAGTGCACTAGGTAGGGCATGTCACATTATTTCATCATGTATAGTGCACGTGGATGAGAAGTAGGGATCCATTTGACTCCTTATACCCTAGTTTGGATGTCTAGTGCACTAAGTAGGGCATGTCACATTATTTCGTCATGTATAGTGCACTTGGATGAGAAGTAGGGATCCCTTATACCCTAGTTTGGATGTCTGGTGCACTAGGTAGGGCATGTCACATTATTTCGTCATGTATAGTGCACTTGGATGAGAAGTAGGGATCCCTTATACCCTAGTTTGGATGTCTAGTGCATTTGGTAGGGCATGTCACATTATTTCATCATGTATAGTGCACTTGGATGAGAAGTAGGGATCCCTTATACCCTAGTTTGGATGTGTAGTGCACTAGGTAGGGCATGTCGCATTATTTCGTCATGTATAGTGCACGTGGATGAGAAGTAGGGATCCATTTGACTCCTTATACCCTAGTTTGGATGTATAGTGCACTAGGTAGGGCATGTCACATTATTCTGTCATGTATAGTGCACTTGGATGAGAAATAGGGATCCATTTGACCCCTTATACCCTAGTTTGGATGTCTAGTGCCCTAGGTAGGGCATGTCACATTATTTTGTCATGTATAGTGCACTTGGATGAGAAGTAGGGATCCCTTATACCCTAGTTTGGATGTGTAGTGCACTAGGTAGGGCATGTCACATTATTTCATCATGTATAGTGCACGTGGATGAGAAATAGGGATCAATTTGACTCCTTTATACCTTAGTTTGGATGTCTAGTGCACTAGGTAGGGCATCTATTATTATTTCGTCATGTATAGTGCACTTGGATGAGAAGTAGGGATCCAACTGACCTGTTATACCCTAGTCTGAATGTGTAGTGCACTTGGTAGGGCATGTAATATTATTTCATCATGTATAGTACCCTTGGATGAGAAGTAGGGATCCATTTGACCCGTTATACCCTAGTTTGGATGTCCAATGCCCTAGGTAGGGCATGTAATGTTATTTCAGCAAATGTAGTGCACTTAAGTGAGAAAGCAGGGATCCATTTGACCCCTTATACCGTAGTTTGGCTGTCTAGTGCACTATATATAATTTTTTTTTTTTTAAATATTTTATTAATCATGCGTTGATTGGACCTTTAGTGCACTATATAGGGTGTGTAAGGTGTTATTTCGTCATAGTGCATCTAGATGAGAAGTAGAGATCCGTTTGGCTGTCTAGTGCACTCGGTAGGGCGGAAAAAGGTATTATTTCATCATATATCGAGCACTTCGATTAAAAATAGCAATCCACTTGATCCCTTATACCTTGGGTTCAGCTGTCTTATGCACTATGTAGGGTGTATAAGCTGTTTCAGTAAATGTATATTGAATATGTCGTCAGGATCCATTTGACCCCTTATACCTTAGTTTGGGTGTCAAGTGCACTAGATCAGGCATATAAGGTGTCATTTTGTCATGTGTAGCCCACTTACGTGAGAAGTGGGTCTCTATCTTACCACTTATTCCTCGAGTTTGGATGTCTAGTGCACTAGGTAGGGTGAGTACTGTGTTTGTCAGATGTCATGTACTTAAATGAGAAGGTAGAGATCCATTTGACCCCTTGTACATTGCTAGTGCACTAGACGTGCAAACTAATCACTGGTAGTCTGCTGTACTTGGTGCACTAGGTAGGGTGGTGTTCTAAATTGCTTGTTACTGGACATGTAGTGTACTACATCAGGTATAGTTCAACACACTATGTAGTGGACTTGGATGAGAAGTAGGGATCCATTTGACCCCTGATACCCTAGTTTGGATGTCTAGTGCACTATGTAGGGCATGTGATATTGTTTCATCAAATGTAGTGTACTTAAGTGAGAAAGTGGGGATCCATTGGACCCCTTAGACATTAGTTTGACTGATTAGATGCTCTGACTCTGTAGTGCACTCACTTTGGAAGAACTGTTTGACCCTGTACCATTTAGTCTGGCTGGCTGTTGGACGCGTAGTGCACTAGCTAGTGTGTACAAGGTCTGAGTTCATGTTTTATATCTAGAACATGTCTGCCCGAAGTATTTGATCTCTTAGATATTAGTTTTAGGACACATCTAGTGTGTGTATATGTCTGTAGTGCACTTTTATAGGTAGTAGGGAATGATTTGGGATTGAACCAGCTCTCATTTTTTCCCTTTTGGTTCTGGGCTGAATCTTAAATGGCTCTTCATTAGATATATAGTGCACTTCACTTAGCTATCTTTTCTATACTGTATTACATTCTAGTGGAGTCAGGAGTGGTCTAGTGGCGGAGTCAGGAGTGGTCTAGTGGCGGAGTCAGGAGTGGTCTAGTGGCGGAGTCAGGAGTGGTCTAGTGGCGGAGTCAGGAGTGGTCTAGTGGCGGAGTCAGGAGTGGTCTAGTGGCGGAGTCAGGAGTGGTCTAGTGGCGGAGTTGGGCCCTTATTGAGTTATTTGGATGTCTGTTGGACATTTAGTGCACTACGCAGGGAGCTTCCTGGACAGATCGTGCTCTACATTGTGTTAGTGCACTTGCATTAGAACTAGGGAGTGATACATTTGCTTTGCTTGCTGTTGGGTATTTAGTGCACTAGGTAGGGTGAGTATGGTTTTAAGAACCTAGGGAACCTGTTTGATTGCCTGGACACTAATTTCACCAAATGGCATGCTATTTCGTTTTAGGGCACTAGGTAGGTCACAAAAGTAAGTGGTGATTTCTTGTCGTGAAGTAGGGTGTCGTAGACAGAAGAATAATTTTCGGCGATATTTGTCGTAAATAGCTCCCTATTGGACATAGTGCACTACGTAGGGTTCATTCATAATTGTATAACACGTATAGTGCACTTATGTGGCTTGCTATTTGGTATTTAATGCACTAGGTAGGGTAGGTCGTGGATGGTCATTCGAGATTGAGCCAGGGAGCATTTTTTAGCAAGTTGACTTTTAGTGCACCGTGTAGTCTAGTGCACTTGGATTGGAAGTAGGGAGCCACTGGATTAATTATACACCACTTTGGCTGGCTGAGGGACTTTTAGTGCACTAAGTAGGGTGTATTATTTCATTTATTTATTTATTATATGTAGTGCACTTGTAGGAAGGTGTTTGACTTTTTAGACTTGAGTAATGGCAAGCTGTTTAATTTTTAGTGCACTAGGTAGTGAGTTATTCTCTCAAATGATATTTAGTGCACTTTTATCGGAAGTTGTCATTTAGGGATACTTGAATTATAGTTTGGGACACTTCCCTCCCCCCCGGATTCTGTAAATGGTTCGTCTTTTCGTGTTTCGTGCACTAGCTAGGGGTCAGGAGCCGTCCTTTTATAGGCATACGCCGTCTGTCGTGCGCTAGGAAGTAGGGAGTCGTTTGGGGAACGCGATCTAACTTTAAGACGCATCGTTTGTCCTGAATTTTAAACAGTTCCTAATTTTATACTTCATGTCGTGCACTGAATTAACGGGAAGTCATTTGGGACTCGGGCAGAGAGAGTTAGGTAACAGTGCCACGTGTGTGTGTGTGTGTGTGTGTGTGTGTGTGTGTTCCCGTTATTTGTCTTATGCCAAGTGTTTTGATCCTGTAGTGCACTATATCAGGCTTAGGACATGTTATGTGCCATGTGTAGTGACTAAATGGTCATTTGGGATACAGCCAGAGATCGAAAGAAAATACAAAAGAGGAGCCATGTGGTTAATTTGAAAGACTATTTTAGTGAGCTTAAAGCATATTAAAACTCCGTCTGAATACCAAATGACACCGTACTTCCGATAGAAGGGTATTTGCCTCAGCACCCTACATAGTGCACTACGTGTCAAGTGAAGAGGGGTTTTGAAGACGAGACCAAAAGGAAATGTGACCGATAATGGCTCAGATATTTATTTCAAGTCCACTCTTTGGGTCCCAAATGACAGCTTGCTTTCTGTAGAAGTGCACTACCTGACTAGGGGACTACATAGGGCTCAAGATGAAGGGAGACGTTTGTGATTTGAAGCCACTTTTGTTCGCGTTCATGTTTTATTTCTCCTCCTTATTGGAACTAGACCACTACGTAGGCTAGCTGTGTATCTGGGGTTCGTGAACTGAGGATGCAGCCTGCTTTTGAAAGAGGAAGACACAGCGCAGTGTGAGTACATAGTGGCAGATGGTGACTCTCAAGGGGTGTGTGTGTGTGTGTTGGATGTGTTAGATTCTTGTGGGAAAGTCAGGATGAAGACTTGCGATATAATCAAACCCCCAGCATGTAGGGAAGAAAATGTGTGTCTCACTTCCTTTATGGGTGGGAAATGCTTTGGGAGGTGTGTGTGTGTGTGTGTGTGTGTGTGTGTAAAAGCCTCCAGACATGTCCACAAAGTTGGAGCTCTATCCATCTTGTTTGCTCCTAATTGTTCCCATTTCCTCATTTTTGTGGTGTGTGTGTGTTCTCAGCACTTTGCCAACTGAAAAATAGACTCTGCTCTTTTAGCAAATTTAAAATGCCACAGCTTTGGCTGGTGGGCTGAATACATTTGTTTAAAACCCAGCTTTAAAAACAGCCTCGTCGTCGAGCCACCTCCGGCGGTCCCCAGGAATCTCTCAAAACGTACACGAATCTTTTACACTACGTTCAGACTGCAACCTGAAACGACCCATATCCGATTTGTTGTGAAATCCGATTTTTTTGTTAGGCCGTTCACATTACCAATTATATGAGACTTGTATGCGATCTCCAATATGAACGGAAAACGACCCAAAAGTGTCCCGCATGCGCAAATTGACACGTAATAAGCACATCTACGTAATACGCACTCATGTTTTAATGATTTCTTTTTGTTTGTTTGTTTGTTTGTTTAATTATCTGGTTAGTGTTGAAGTGTGAGGTCTCGTGTGTGTTTTTGTTTCTGAACTGAAATGAAAACGTGTAGCCTGGTAACGAGGGTTGACTCCTAAATATGTCTCTAATTTCTATACAAGTGCACTACATGTTACTAGGAAGTAATGGATTTTTAAACTCTATATAGTGCACTCGAGCTTCAGTAGGCAGTCATTTGGGATTCGGCCGCTGTATTACCAAACTCTTAATTCAGGCTTAATAATTTGCACATATTTATTTCATCATATTAATAAACTTTTTTTCTACATTTTTATAAATATTTATTTAGATTGTTTATAGCCAGCTGAATTCTGCAACTTCTCTCAGCGCTGGCTCAAGGTGCAGAAACACCAGTGCAGTTTGCTATGGAGATGAGGCGAGACCTGGCGATGTGGTTTTTGTGGCGGCGGCTAATGAGACCGAAGGTGTCAAATTACTGGAAATTTCCAGAACAATCTTATCTTGTAATACAGGATGGTTTAAGTTATAAATCAGTTATAGAAACTGTTTTATTTAATCAGGCTAACAGATCAACATCCAGGTCCCTACCAAATCCACCATTAGCTTGATCAATTCTGTAAAAGTCTATTTAAATTCTGAAAACTGTACAAATGTTGTTGTTTTCCACCAAAGAGGCGGAATTAGCCAACGCAGAATAGTGACGTTTGTCTCTTGTTGATGACGTGTAGGACGCATGAATGCGACCTGTCCGGTCAGACTGCAGTCGCATGTGAAAATATCGGATATGCGTCGGATTTAGGACCACATATCCAAGCGGCCTGGGTCGCATGTGAAAAAATCGGATCTGTGTCGTTCAGATTGTCAATAACAAATCGGATACAGGTCGCATATGGGCAAAAAAATCGGATATGGGTCGTTTCAGGGTGCAGTCTGAACGTAGTCTAACGCTACGTTCACACTGCAAGGCTTAATGCTCAATTCCGATTTTTTTGTGAAATCCGATTTTTTTGTGAGGTCGTTCACATTAACAAATATATGCGACTTGTATGTGATCCTCAGTATGAACGAAAAGCGACCTAAAAGTGTTCCGCATGCGCACTGCAGGATACGACGACGTCACACGCAGTGAGCATGGCCAGTGTTTACGGAAGTAAAACCGCCCGGTTGCGGTATGACCCATCCAATCTAGCTTGAATAGCTGCATCCCCCCAAATGGAAATCAGCTCCCTAACCTCTGCGTCCTTCCATTGAGAAGATTCAGAACCTTCACAGCCCGAAGCGTCCCTCGCATTGATGTCATGCGCAGGGGCGCAGATATGTTTTTTGAACTGGGGGGGGACAAAAAACTGGGGGGGACAAAGCTGCCAGCAAACCAACCCCAACCCCGATATGCCTGTCAAACTTGTGGGTTACCATAGCAACCAAGCTCGAGCTCGCAACCTGTGCAGTCTGCGCAGCTCAACTAACCGAATATCAGTCTTTGTTTTGTTTTATGTGAGTTGTTGCAACTATGTATACACTGCTGTGCACCTCAATAAACCGAATGGTAATTAGTCTTTTGATTTTTCCGTGAGGTTTGCCTTATGCAAAGAAAGACAGCATAGATGTTTTTTCCTCCCTATAAGTGGGGGGGACCGAGCGAGGTGAATTTAAATCTGGGTGGGACGAGTCCCACCCTCTATCTGCGCCCGTGATTATGCGCCATGTTGTTGTAACTTTTTTGAGAGACCCGCCGCCTACTTCAGCGTAGAATAGTGACATTTGTGGCTTGTTGATGACGTGCAAGTCGGATGAATGCGACCTGGCGGTTCAGACTGAAGTCGCATACGAAAAGGGCGGATAGGAATCGGAATTAGGACCACGTATCCAAACGGCCTGGGTCGAATTTGAAAAAATCGGATCTGTGTCGTTCATATTGTCAATAAAAGATCGGATACAGGTCACATATGGGCGAAAAGATCGGATTTGAGTCACTTCAGCCTGCAGTGTGAACGTAGCCTTAGTCAAGTTGTGTGAAATGTTTTTCGGAGGCCAAACCAAATTTAAAAGCAGATTTACTTCCTGCTCATCAGCCACAAATGACCAAATATGTTCAGGGGACATTTGCATTAGCCACACCCACAAACATCCATAAAAGGCAAGAGAGATCAAGCTGTCAAAAATGACAACTAAACGGTGAAAGAGCACCTCGTAAACAAGCATGGCATGGGCTGAATATAAATTTCATACATTTCTAAATTGATGCGTTTTAAAATTTATTTCCGGAATTGATTACATTTCTGTAAAGCTACTTTGTGATGATGTTTATTGTTAAATGTTATACAAATAAAACAATTTTGAAGTATGCGCGCCCATAAACACACAAGTCTTTGTTTGTACTTTTATAGGGCGCCATTACCTTTGTCATAATCGAATGGCTTGTCTAGTTTGTCTTAAACTAAAATGAATTTCAAACTTCTGAATAAAATCTGTTGAAGAAACTAATCTTTGTGAGAGGAGTAAAGGGCTTCAGGACGTGACGTTCGAGGAAAATCATCAGGGTTAAAGGCATGTCGGGCCGCGTTACACCATCCCGTCGTGATTTTAATCCCGACTCTAAACGCAGATCAGGTTTCTGATCACGTGTAGAATGTTAAGAGTTGTCGGAGTAAAATTCCAAGCGCTTCGTTTTAATACACGCGTGAAGGATGTCATTGGTTTGACCTTGATTAGAAGCGCTTGTTTTATTCGTAGGCCATGTGACCAGAACGTGTGTCATCTGGATATGTTTTCGCTAACTTTTCTAAAACCCTCGGTTCTCCTGAGACCTCTCTTAAAACCTCAGTGATGTTCCAGTGTTGTGTGTGTTTAAACTCGGTCACTGCCCGATTTCGGTTTGGTCTCAGCGGACAGTCGAAAAGGGCGACGGCGTCCTGAAGAGTCTCTGTACCGAAGCAGCCTCGATTGCTGTAGGATACGACACCAGCTTTACCAACGTGTCGCTTCAGACAGAGGTTATTCCTGCTGCTCAGTTATAGGAGGTCAAAATACGGCATCATCTTCCCAGACGTCCGTTTCGGGATCGTGGTGTCAGTATCCGTGAAACGCAGCCGAAAATCAGACGCTCAGTTTGTTCATCAGACTCGGAGGGGTTTTTTATTTATTTATTTTTATTTTTTTATTTTTTGGTGCTTCTTGTCCAAGCAAGAACAACACTTACCATTCCTGCATTTCAGGATGACAGCTCGGGCTGGGAGATGTCTAAAAATAAATCTAACGAGACCCTTTTAAAGTAAATAAATAAATAGCCCCGGTTCGAGATTAGATGAGAAATGTCTCTGCAGTGGTGGAGAGGCCGTGGAAGATTTGGAAATTAAGAAGAAGAAGAAAAAAAAGAAGTTGGACTTGGAACAAAAGCGTTTTACCTGATAAGATCGGAGTATTTTTGTGAGTTGTATTTTTATAAAATAATCACCTCAAGGGTTCATGCGTTGATATTTCACAGCGCTGAATGTGTTATATTACAAATCCTCATCATTTGCCGAATAATTAGATTCGATTCGGTTATGGGGGTTATGATTCGATTCTGCGTCAGGGTGGTACGATCGAGTTTAAATTCCAAGAGCTCTGATTTCAGGGGGTGATATTTCAGTTTGTGGTTGCGATTCAGTCCGTCTGCAGAGTATGAGCTTTGATTTGATTCTGATTCAGAGGGTTATGATTCAGATTCCAGAGGTGATAATTTGATTTGATTCAAATGCAAGTGGTTATGATTGTGTTCGATTCTGATTCAGGGGGTTATAATTGGATTAAATTTCTGATTTATGTTTTTGTTTTGTTTTTTTTGGTTCGGCTCCGAGTCGGGTGTGTTGTGGCTCGGGTTCGGCTCCGATTCGGGGGTGGGGGTGGGTGTCGTGGCTCGGGTTCGGCTCCGATTCGGGGGGGGTGTCGTGGCTCGGGTTCGGCTCCGATTCGGGGGGGGGGTGTCGTGGCTCGGGTTCGGCTCCGATTCGGGGGGGGTGTCGTGGCTCGGGTTCGGCTCCGATTCGGGGGGGGGGGGGTGTCGTGGCTCGGGTTCGGCTCCGATTCGGGGGGGGGGGGGGTGTCGTGGCTCGGGTTCGGCTCCGATTCGGGGGGGGGGGGGTGTCGTGGCTCGGGTTCGGCTCCGATTCGGGGGGGGGGGTGTCGTGGCTCGGGTTCGGCTCCGATTCGGGGGGGGGGGTGTCGTGGCTCGGGTTCGGCTCCGATTCGGGGGGGGGGGGGTGGCGTGGCTCGGGTTCGGCTCCGATTCGGGGGGGGGGGGTGTCGTGGCTCGGGTTCGGCTCCGATTCGGGGGGGGGGTGTCGTGGCTCGGGCTCGGCTCCGATTCGGGGGGGGGGGGGTGTCGTGGCTCGGGCTCGGCTCCGATTCGGGGGGGGGGGTGTCGTGGCTCGGGCTCGGCTCCGATTCGGGGGGGGGGGTGTCGTGGCTCGGGCTCGGCTCCGATTCGGGGGGGGGGGGTGTCGTGGCTCGGGTTCGGCTCCGATTCGGGGGGGGGGGGTGTCGTGGCTCGGGTTCGGCTCCGATTCGGGGGGGGGGGGGGTGTCGTGGCTCGGGTTCGGCTCCGATTCGGGGGGGGGGGGTGTCGTGGCTCGGGTTCGGCTCCGATTCGGGGGGGGGGGGGTGTCGTGGCTCGGGTTCGGCTCCGATTCGGGGGGGGGGGGTGTCGTGGCTCGGGTTCGGCTCCGATTCGGGGGGGGGGGTGTCGTGGCTCGGGTTCGGCTCCGATTCGGGGGGGGGTGTCGTGGCTCGGGTTCGGCTCCGATTCGGGGGGGGGTGTCGTGGCTCGGGTTCGGCTCCGATTCGGGGGGGGGGGGGGTGTCGTGGCTCGGGTTCGGCTCCGATTCGGGGGGGGGGGGGTGTCGTGGCTCGGGTTCGGCTCCGATTCGGGGGGGGGGTGTCGTGGCTCGGGTTCGGCTCCGATTCGGGGGGGGGGGGGTGTCGTGGCTCGGGTTCGGCTCCGATTCGGGGGGGGGGGGGGGTGTCGTGGCTCGGGTTCGGCTCCGATTCGGGGGGGGGGGTGTCGTGGCTCGGGTTCGGCTCCGATTCGGGGGGGGGTGTCGTGGCTCGGGTTCGGCTCCGATTCGGGGGGGGGTGTCGTGGCTCGGGTTCGGCTCCGATTCAGGGGGGGGGGGGTCGTGGCTCGGGTTCGGCTCCGATTCGGGGGGGGGGTGAAATAAACCTTGAGATGAGATATTGTGCCTCGGGTCTGACTTTTAGTGTCTTCTAGAAAAGAACTCTGGTCCTTCACAATACATGTTGATGTATTTAGTTTGGGTTTTTTTTTTTTGTTGTTGTTTTTTTGTCCTGTCAGAATTGGGTGCCAACTTTTTCATCCGAGCTGCTGTTGAAGGGTTCTCTGTAAGCCATGATAGTTTTCCTGTTAACACTCGCTCCAGGAGGAAACACCTGATGTGAAGTAGAGTTTAATCTTGGTGTAACAGATCTTACAGTTCACAAAGGTCTTGTTGAGGGTTTTTTTTTTTAAACTGTCAGATTTATAAACCCCGCCCACTTTTCCCATCTTCTAAAAAGGTGAAGGTGGTGTTTTGGCTCGGCACAAACATTTCTGACCATTTTCCTTCTCAGATGTACGTCATCTCTCACTTTCTGAATGCTAACACGGCTTTCGGATGTTCCTCAGATCTTAGGTCCAAGTCTGCTGAGAATTTGTGTTTTTAACGATATATAAAAAAAAAACAGCCAGTGTGTGTGCACACCTACAAATCTGTCCGTGTGATCATGTGAGTGACTTTTGGTCTGCGAGTGGGCGGAAATTAACCGTCCCCTGTCTGTTATTGCCTGGTGATGGAAATGAAGCAAGAAAGGGAATGTTCCTTCCTCTTTCTCTCTTTTTCCATCCCTCTGTTCTGCGATGACCTCAGATCTGCTGTTCTGGTCGACTGGTGTCTCTCAGTCAAGCCTTACAGAAACGCCATTGTGTGTGTGTGCCTGCGCAACCTCGCTAACTAGCACTCAGTTTATCTCAGTGTCTCCATTTTTTCCTGAATCACTTTGATGATGTACGTTTTCCATCTCAGGAAACTCTTTTCCTCAGCAAACTTTTGATCTCTGTATGATGAAATTGCGAAACACCTGAAACTCTTCTAAACTCAGACTTGCCTTAGAGTTTCTCAACCACAATCGACCTCTGATGTTCACTCCAGAAATGGCAGAAAAGCAGAAACACGCTTTTAAGGATTCCGAACATTCCTTTCCCGTTCCACAGAAAAGCTGCTGACAAGCAGACGGAGGTTCTTCATCACTCAAGCCAAAGCTCTGAAAAATAAACACGTCAAATGTACAGCTGTAACGGTTATTTTTATAAGCTGTTAATCTGTCGTAGGGCTGCACGGTTAACGGCTGAGAATATTTTTGCTCGGTTCTGCAATCATGACTTTTCTCTTTGTTTATTTGAAATAAATTTCCAAATCAGAATTAAGTATTTTAAAAAAAATTTTTAATATAAGCCGAGTTCTAAATCTAAATAAACACATCATAATGTTTTATTATACGACAGCAAAAACTATTTTATTTATTTATTTATAATTACGTCCTTAAAAGGAGTGAGGTCGTACCACTTGGGTTATTTCAGCGATAACAATCACTCCTTCACCAGCCTTCGTCTTTTCTCTTGATGGTCACAAGATTAAAAATTGCAGCTTGTCGTTTTACATGTTACTGAGAAACATGATGATTGACAGCTGTTGCAGAATCGGTTCTGATTCAGGGCTTACGATTTGATTCTGAATCGGGGGATGATTCAGCTTTGATTGATTGATTCAGGAGTTAGGATTTGATTCCATTTCGATTCAGGGGCTTATGATCTGATTTCGATTCAGGGGTTAGGATTTAATTCCGATTCAGGAGTTACGATTTGGTTCGGTTCCGATTCAGGAGGTTATGATTTGATTCTGACTCGCAGGTTTGTGATTTGATTCAATGCTGATTCAGATGGTTCTGATTCAAGAGGTTATGATTTGATTTGATTCAGGGTGTTTTCACACTTGGTCCCTTTCAGCCATCTAGCCGAACTCAGATCGATGACTCAGCATTTTTTGCACGTATGTGAACACTCCAACCGTACCCAGACCCCTTTAAAGCGAACCGAACTGAGACCACCTCAGTACGGTTCGCTAAAAATCAACGGTACAGTTCGCCTAATCTACGCATTGTGAACAAAAAGCGCACCGGGTTCACTTCGCCTTTTTCACTGTAGTTTAACCTTCTTCGTTTGCCGTAGTTGGTCACGTGACTGTAGCAGGGAAACTCAACTTCCTTTTGGAACTTACCGCAGCCGCTTTCTGAACTTGCTGGATGAGTCGGCCACAATAAAAAAGTGAATGTAATGATCGTGCACTGTGCATATTTTCCTTAATCCGCACTATTTTTATTTATTTTTTTTAAGATATTTTTTTGGGCTTTTTGCACCTTTATTGGATAGGACAGTGTAGAGACAGGAAATGAGCGGGAGAGAAAGACGGGGAGGGATCGGGAAATGACCTCGGGTTGGAATCGAACCCGGGTCCCCGGATTTATGGTATGGCGCCTTATCCACCTGAGCCACAACGCCCCCAATCCGCACTATTTTGATCAAAGAATACAGCAGGGTAAGCATGGCAGCAGACATTTTGATTCAAAAGAAAATTACCCAGAATTCCGTGCACTGGGGGTCTGAAGGCCTCTGCATGCTCTTGCGACAAGGCTTTCGCAAATAGCTTTTCGCAGACGGTTGTAATTTATCGTTGAGCGGGGAGTAATAGGCGTGCGCGATGTTATTCACCGGCACAACGCAAGGGGGCGCGAAGTCGCTAGGAGTAGTTGGTGGGTGTGGTTAGTGGAGTGTTTATCCTCCGGTTACTTATAATGACTAGAACTGGAGTCGTATAGATGTACGTACTTCCTCAATCAACCGCTCTTCATGCTGCTCCATCTTCGCTCGTGTTTTTAAAAATGCCGGTCGTGAAAACAAAACAAACCGGGAAAGTAGGGAAGCGAAAGTGCGTGTACAGCGGATGTAGAGTGGACCAATCAGAGCCCTCTTGTCTGCGACGCTGTCTGCGAGGCTTCTGCGGTGGTCACAATTTTTGGGAGGTGCGCGCAGAGCGTCTGTGAAGGTGGGGGGGGGCTACGCAGACGCTATCTGTGACACCGTCTGCGAGGACAGGGTTGTCAGCATAAATTGGCCTTGAGGGCTCTAGAGGACCTGGTGTGAACAGAAAGAGGACTGAGGCCCCATCAAAGCTTAACTGGACCAGAAAGAGAACCCAGTCCTCTTTGTAATAAATTCACAGTGTGAACACAAAAATAACTGAGTTCTTTTTCTGTTGGTCCACTTTTTGGTCCACTTAAAGAGGACTGAGTCTGGTTCCTTTAAAGGGGACCAGGTGTGAAAACACCCTCAGTCAGGAGATTTTGATTTGATTCTGATTCATGAAGTTAAGGTTTGATTTGAGTGCAATTCAGGAGGTGACAAATTTGATTTGATTCAGGAGCTTTTGAGTCGATTTGGAGTCGGGAGGTTGGGCTTCGATTCGATTTAATAAAATTTTAATTTTCAGTGAGGTATTAAGCCGGTGCTTCTCTTTAGCACGGAGTGATTTAGTCATTTAATATCAATATTGTGATAAATTCTCACAATAGACTTTACTGAGATCTTTTTACATCTTTAACGGCTTTTTAAAATTACAAACTGTCAGGAAGCAGCTGATACGGTTTCTTTTAAAGTGTTAAAAAAAACAACTTTGAATCTTTACGGATTCATTCAGTCTTTTAAAATTTATGATGCACACATACTTTTTAGTGTCATTAAAAATGAATTAATGTATTTTTGTGGACATTAAATAAAGTTTCATCATACAGGTTTTTTTTTTTTTTTCTCCCCGTGTTGCTGGGAAGCTGTTGATAAACCTGTACATCATGCTCGATATTGTGTATCGTCGAAATGCCTTTGAGAATCATCGTGATCTTGTTGCCATGTCGTCCACCTTTCCTTCAGATCATCAGCTCTGCAGTGCAGGTGTCGAGGAGCCTGAGGTTCCGATGTCTGGGAGAACATTCCACGTTTCTTCTGCAGACTTGTTTCTGTTACTGCTGACCTCAGATCAGCTTTTATGATCATTTTATCTGAATGTTTCTTTTTATGTAAAACGCAAAAAAACCTCCTTCACCG
>NC_083579.1:7927583-7932583 GCF_027579695.1 Neoarius graeffei | reverse complement strand
TTTTGTTTTTTTAATCAATAGTTTTTCAGTAATAACTTAATATTTAACATATCACTCAATTTTAATCACAAAAAGAGAAAATCGTAACAATTTCTCGCAACTTTCACTTCCTCCCGCAATGTAATCGCAACAAAAACCTAAAAAAACACCACAACTTTCATCGCAATTTTTTGGAAAAACCCCGCAACATCAGACATTTTAGCCCACAACAATCACAAAAAAGGCCCGCGGAATCCTGGGGGGACTGATTAGTTCCCTAGAGTCAAGTTTTGCTACCTTCAAGTTTCTTCATGTTTTGTTTTTGGTTTTTTTTTCTCACAGGGAGCGAATATCTTACTAACCGATAACGGCTATGTGAAGCTGGGTGAGCCACATGATCACGCTGTATATAAATTTATCAAATATAATGATAAATGATAGTAAAATCATCTGTGTTTCTGTCGTTGTAGCGGATTTTGGCGTCTCGGCTCAGATCTCAGCCACTCTGGCCAAGAGGAAGTCTTTCATTGGAACACCATATTGGTAAAGTCTTGTTCTCTTCTCCTGGCTTCTAAAAAGGGGGGGGGCTGGCTCTGTGCCTGTTAGTCTGAGTGAAGGAGGTGTGGCCTCTGTTCCTGTTAGCCTGAGTGAAGGGGGTGTGGCCTCTGTTCCTGTTTGAGTTAAGGCATTGTGGCCTTTTAGTCTTTGTGAAAGGGGTGTGGCCTCTGTCTCTTAGTGAAGGGGTGTGGCCTCTTAGTTTTAACGAAAGGCGTGTGGCCTCTGTCTGTTAGGCTACACCCCCTTAACTCGGACTATGTCTGTTTTCTTTTTGTGAAAGGGGTGTGACCTCTGTTAGTTTGAATGAAGGTGGTGTGGCTTCTTGGTTTTAGTGAAGGGGTGTGGCCTCTGTTAGTCTGAGTGAAGGGGGTGTGGCCTCTTAGTCTGAGGGAAGGGGGTGTGACCTCTGTGCCTGTTAGTCTGAGGGAAGGGGGTGTGGCCTCTTAGTTTTAGTGAAGGGAGTGTGGCCTCTGTGCCTGTTAGTCTGAGTGAAGGGGGTGTGGCCTCTGTGCCTGTTAGTCTGAGGGAAGGGGGTGTGGCCTCTGTGCCTGTTAGTCTGAGGGAAGGGGGTGTGGCCTCTGTGCCTGTTAGTCTGAGGGAAGGGGGTGTGGCCTCTGTGCCTGTTAGTCTGAGGGAAGGGGGTGTGGCCTCTGTGCCTGTTAGTCTGAGGGAAGGGGGTGTGGCCTCTGTGCCTGTTAGTCTGAGGGAAGGGGGTGTGGCCTCTTAGTCTGAGGGAAGGGGGTGTGGCCTCTAACTGTTAGTCTCAGTGAAGGGGGTGTAGCCGCCTTATTTTACTTGAAGGGGTGTGGCCTCTTAGTCTTTGAAGGGGTGTGGCCTCTGTGCCTGTTAGCCTTAGTGAAGGGGGTGTGGCCTCAGTCTTTGTGAAAGGGGTGTGTTCCTGTTTGTTAGTCTGAGTGAAGGGGGTGTGGCCTCTATCAACATCATCAATTAATAAAGCTGCATTCAAGTGAATAGCAATACATCTCTCTCTCTGTGTGTGTGTGTGTGTGTAGGATGGCTCCGGAGGTGGCTGCAGTAGAGCGTAAGGGAGGTTATAATCAGCTGTGTGATATCTGGGCCGTGGGCATCACTGCTATAGAGCTGGCTGAACTGCAACCTCCCATGTTCGACCTACACCCAATGAGGTGTGTGTGTGTATATATATATATATATATATATATATATATATATATATATATATGTGCGTATATATATATATATATATATATATATATATATATATATATATATATATATATATATAATGTATGTGCGTGCATATATATATATATATATATATATATATATATATATATATATATATATATATAATGTATGTGCGTGCATGTGTGTGTGTGTGTGTGTATATATATTTATTTTTTATTTATTAGTGTGTGTTGATTTTCTTGTCTCTCTCGTTCAGAGCTCTTTTCCTTATGACCAAGAGCAACTTCCAGCCTCCTAAACTGAAAGATAAACTGAAATGGTGAGTGTGTGTGCGTGCATGTTTTAAAGACATTTTTAGAAGCCTTTACCATTTTAGATGATGTAAGAAGTTGTAAAAAGACTTCCTCTCTTTTCTTGCACTCAGGACGAATAACTTCCATCACTTTGTGAAAATGGCGCTGATTAAAAACCCGAAGAAGAGACCGACGGCAGATAAACTGCTGCAGGTGTGTTTTATTCTTGGCTTGCTCCAGCAGCAGGTTTAACTCTCGCTCATCCACTTGTTAAAAATTTTCCTGATTTGAATGAGTTCTTTCGATAAACCCAAAGGCATCAATTACAGGACAATAACAAAATACAGCCTCTGAGTACACGAAAGAGTAGACGTGCTCGCTGCTTAGAAAATAAGGTTTAAAAAATACATTTTAACTTTACACCCCAACGCAAGCAGTACAGGAAATGATGCAATGACCAAAGCATGTCTGTAGAATACTGAACCAAGTCGTGCAAAACATTTAGCCTGCTATTTAATTAGTGTCTAAGTAATCAAATTTATTTACTCAAAGGAATCCTATACAGGAAGTGATGTAAGTATTTGCTCTGAGAAAACACCAGACCAACTGTTTTTGTTCATTTATTCATTTTTAGTTTTGGTTTTAGTGAAATTATAAAATATAAAGCACCTAAAATTGAATAGGGAGCGTTAAAGCCAGGCTTTCGTCCGGTCACGTCGCTCCACTCGCTGACATCACGTACACTCACTTCCTGTCTCGTCCAGCACCCGTTCGTATCGCAGCCGCTGAGTCGTACCCTCGCCATCGAGCTGCTGGACAAAGTGAGCAACCCCGACCACACCGACATGGAGGACAGCCACGACGGCGAGGACGAGGAAGCCGACCCTGAGGTGAGGTCACAACCTCTGACATTTGTCACTGAGGTTCAAAAGAAATATATACTGTATTTTTCCCCTTTTACATCACACTTTTACTCACTTTCTTTATTTGAACAGTAAATTCAGGGGTTTGGTTTCAATTCAGCTGCGATTATAAAGAACGTACATTTTGACCAGGAAGTAAAGCCGAGTGATGGGACAGAATTCCGAGAGGTTCTCCTCTTCAGACGCTCGATCACGGCGTCACTTTTCCCGAAGTGGGAGTGGTGTTCCTTTTAAATCAAGTTCTCCATTTTAAAGGATCGGAATTCTCCCTTAACATTGTTACCACTGCTGAACCCTGGACTACCGATAGATCCTGATGTTTATCCCAGATTTATTTTTCCTGGGAAAACTGCTAAGCTTTAAAATCAATGTTAAACTGAAGCACGTGACTGAAATACAGGAAAACAAAAAAGTTTTTTCTTCAGTTAAGTTTTTTTTTTTTTTTTCCCCCTCCTTTACACCTTCAGCTCGAATTTGCTCTTTTTTTTTTTCCCCCTCTGATATTTGATCCACTATGTTTCGCTGGGTATCAAATCAGTGCCACCTCAATTCTTACACATAGAACATCATAAATAAGAATTGGTAAAAAGACACTGAGGATCGGTTCCTTACTGAGGACATTTGTGTGCTTTTTACTATAAAAACATTATTAAAATGTATATTTTGTGTGTGTTTGCAGTCTCCGGTGCACGTTCCTCAGCGGATCACATCAGCAAGCCGAAGTTCACGGGATAAAAAGACACTGTCGGAGATCAACTGTGAGTGTGTGTGTGGGCTTTTTTTTTTCCCCAAATTTCAGTGTGTGTGTGAGAATGTGTATGGGTGTGTTTGTGCATGTGTGTGGATGAAACATTTCAGAAATTGAGTTAGTTTGGTTGGGAATGCTGACGAATGTTTTGGGAATTCTGACTGAAATGCTGACTAGGATTTTTTTTTTTTTTTTTTGAAATTCTGACTGGAATGCTTACTATGGAATTTATTATTATTTTTATTTAATTTTTTTTAAATTCTGACTAGGATTTTTTTTAGGGAATTCTGACTGGAATGCTGACGAGGATATATATATATATATATATATATATATATATATATATATATATATATATATATATATATATTTTAATTCTGACTGGAATGCTTACTGGAATTTTTTTTGGGAATTCTGAGAATGCTGACTCTTTTTGTGGAGGAATTCTGAATAGATAGTTTTCACTGACGTCACGGCATTCCGGGGAACGCCCCCCAGCTGCCATCTTGGGGGGGCAAACAAAACGGACCATCGCCACTACCGGCTACGTTATCTCGGACGAATTTATGAAGTTATATAGTCAATTTTCTAAAATAAAGATCAATGTCGGCAAAATCAAGCAAACAGAAGTATATAGATACATTAGACGACATCTCACGACAACGGTATGCAGCCAAACTGGCCTTGATTGGGGGAATTGACCCCTACGAAGTGGACAAAGATGCATTTTCAAGTGACTATGCAGGGCTGCCAAAGCCTGAAACTGACTTCATCAAACTTTAAAGGCTGTCTGATATATACAACTTTATATATTCGCAGCGCGCCTTTTTCACAGCTGAATCGCGCAGATCCGATTTTTTATTATTATTATTATTTTTTTTTTTTTTAGGGGGGGCGTTGGAGTGTCTGATTATAATTTCAAAGTAAATTCTGTACTAAAATTACTAAATAAGCAAATCCGTTACAGTCCATAAAACAGGAAGTATAAGGATGAGAAAAAAACAGTTTAAATCGGAAAGCTGCGCACATTTGCGCAGTCCTGCACACCGCTCGGGCTGCGCAAATGTGCGCAGCTTTCCGATTTAAACTGTTTTTTTCTCATCCTTATACTTCCTGTTTCATGGACTGTAACGGATTTGCTTATTTAGTAATTTTAATACAGAATTTACTTTGAAATTATAATCACACACTCCAACGCCCCCCCCCTAAAAAAAAAACCGGATCTGCGCGATTCAGGCGGCATCCGCCAAAAGGCGCGCTGTTTGCATCCCAAACACAAATCAAATCATACAGAATAGACCTAAAATGTTTTTCAAAAATGACCCTTGCGTG